>NW_006159859.1:8278907-8287826 GCF_000334495.1 Tupaia belangeri chinensis
AAAGAGAGAAAGGGCACCAGACAAAGAGAAACCTGTCATGCACAAACAATTGATTCACGTCAACAGTACTAAGCCTAGGCTCAGTTCTTAGCCTTTCCTATGTATTTGTAGCATTTGCCAAGTATAAAGCCAAAAAGAAATTGTGCTTCCACTTGATCCTGCCCAAATGCTAGCCACAAAGTTGTTAAGTAATACCTGCTTTATTTGTCTGTTTGATACAGATGCTATAAGCAAGTAGTATTCCACGTAAGAGGAAGATGAACAATAAATTTTATTTTTTGACCTCAGGATCTAATCTGTTGCAGTGCATACCCACCAAGACCTAAACTCGCAGCAGGTCAATAAAATGATTCCATTGTCTAAAAGTTGAAAGTCTTTTGACTTCCAGATCTCATCCAACCCATCAGCTACTTAGGACTTTATTGACAGAACCTTGGAAAGACAAGGAACAAGGAGATGTAGCCAAGAGAGGAATGTAGAGTTTCAGACATCCTGTGTATACTAATAGTGATACTTAAACCACTAAGATTTCCATTTCATTGATACTAATTTATTTCAGATTGCTCCATGGCACTGCTAATCAAAGCCAGCAAATAACATACCAAGACAAGCCAAAGAGAAAATGACCTTCACTTACCCATGTCAGTATGTCAAAAGGGTGGTAAGTAGTCAGAATGAATAAACACAGAGTTTCTAATGCTTTAACTCCATGATTAGAAAAAATTCAGTTAAAATGTCAGACAAGAATTTGTAGTATATTTCTTAAATACTTTCTTAAAATCAGATTCAGACATCAACAGTCGGGTCCCTGAGCTCAGTCTGACATTGGTTTTGATCCTCTTTAAGTATTTGCTGTGTTAGAAGGGCTAAATGAAGGGTCTTGAGCAGTACAAGACTTCTTAGGAAGAAAAAATAACTATCCCTTAGTGCAGTCATGAAGTAGAAAGATAAGCACTAGTCCCTGAGAGAAATGTTTAAATGTGAGAAACAGAACTACAGCACAGTATCATTTATGTAACAAAAAACACATGTACACAAAGCGATAATAAGCATTTAATAAAAGTCTACTCAAAATAATAGCTACACAGTGAACACATAAAATTGGAGTCAGGGAAACAAGTACAAGTGAAAGATAAAAATAAAGGGAATAAATTTTTTTAGAAATTAAAATAAAAATTTTTGTAAAGAATTATTTATTTAATATTTTGTTTATTCATTTATTTATTTTAATTTAACCAGAAGGAGAGGGAAAGTGAGAAAGCAAGCCACCAGGTCTGGGACTTGAACCATGGTCTGCTGTGTGGGAGTGTCCAGCTCCTTAACCACCATGCCACCTGCTGGTCCCCCCTACAAAAAAATTTTTTTGGAGAGGTTTTTACTATTGCGCATGTGCGCTCGCCAGAAAGACAGAGAGACAGAGAGACAGGAAGTGAGAAATCACCCCCCAGGAGGGATGGCTACACTGCAATCCCTTCTCTTCCATTCCCCTCTTAAGATCTTGGGCATGCACACACACGCACCCAGCGTGAATTTAAGCCACAGGGTCTGGGATTCAAACTACAGTTGACTACATGGGAGTCCAGCAACAGCCATTACACCAACTGCTGGTCCTAGAAATTTTAAAATTTCTAAAAATCAACCTTGAAAATCAAGGTTACATGGATTAGCGATCACTATGCATGAGCCATGAAATAAGACTATGTCAACCTTCTGTATTGCAGAAAACTGTAACCACCATTAATAAAGCTCATGTATGAATGTGACAAACTTAAAAACTCCAGAGCTAATGAGATAATAATGATTAATTAGTGTAACATGAAATGAAATCATATCAAGCCAAAGATTACTATCCATGCCTAAGGTTCAAAAGCATATACAATTTGTTGGGGGGGGGTATTTCTTAAATACTTTCTTAAAATCAGATTCAGACATCAACAGTCGGGTCCCTGAGCTCAGTCTGACATTGGTTTTGATCCTCTTTAAGTATTTGCTGTGTTAGAAGGGCTAAATGAAGGGTCTTGAGCAGTACAAGACTTCTTAGGAAGAAAAAATAACTATCCCTTAGTGCAGTCATGAAGTAGAAAGATAAGCACTAGTCCCTGAGAGAAATGTTTAAATGTGAGAAACAGAACTACAGCACAGTATCATTTATGTAACAAAAAACACATGTACACAAAGCGATAATAAGCATTTAATAAAAGTCTACTCAAAATAATAGCTACACAGTGAACACATAAAATTGGAGTCAGGGAAACAAGTACAAGTGAAAGATAAAAATAAAGGGAATCAATTTTTTTAGAAATTAAAATAAAAATTTTTGTAAAGAATTATTTATTTAATATTTTGTTTATTCATTTATTTATTTTAATTTAACCAGAAGGAGAGGGAAAGTGAGAAAGCAAGCCACCAGGTCTGGGACTTGAACCATGGTCTGCTGTGTGGGAGTGTCCAGCTCCTTAACCACCATGCCACCTGCTGGTCCCCCCTACAAAAAAATTTTTTTGGAGAGGTTTTTACTATTGCGCATGTGCGCTCGCCAGAAAGACAGAGAGACAGAGAGACAGGAAGTGAGAAATCACCCCCCAGGAGGGATGGCTACACTGCAATCCCTTCTCTTCCATTCCCCTCTTAAGATCTTGGGCATGCACACACACGCACCCAGCGTGAATTTAAGCCACAGGGTCTGGGATTCAAACTACAGTTGACTACATGGGAGTCCAGCAACAGCCATTACACCAACTGCTGGTCCTAGAAATTTTAAAATTTCTAAAAATCAACCTTGAAAATCAAGGTTACATGGATTAGCGATCACTATGCATGAGCCATGAAATAAGACTATGTCAACCTTCTGTATTGCAGAAAACTGTAACCACCATTAATAAAGCTCATGTATGAATGTGACAAACTTAAAAACTCCAGAGCTAATGAGATAATAATGATTAATTAGTGTAACATGAAATGAAATCATATCAAGCCAAAGATTACTATCCATGCCTAAGGTTCAAAAGCATATACAATTTGTTGGGGGGGGGACTTTTGTGTGTGTGTGTGTGTGTGTGTGTGTGTGTGTTGGGGTGTGTGACTTCTTCTCTCACTGCTTTTTAACCCAAAATGAGTGACTAAAACCAAATCTGAGCTTTTATCTCCTCCAGTGCAAGAACATCACCAGGTACATGTGGAAAGAATAGTACAAACTGGAAATAGCAGATACAGGAAAACCTGGTGATGAACTGGATGTAAAACAAAGGGTGAGGATAAGAGTGATACACAGGTTTTGAACTTGAGAGAAGTGAGTGAAGAATGCTACTGGCATAAAGAAGAGGAACATTGGTGAAAGACTGGTGGGTGAGAATTAAACCTCTCTGTATTCAGAACATTAGGGACTTTTGTTTTAACCAGTGGGGGAGAGAGGGAAAAAGGAGAGGGGAGAGAGGGACACACACACACACACACACACACACCCCGAGTGTGTGTTTCAAGTGACCAGGACCACTGTGCTATTGGGACAGCCTGCCTTAGTGACTTCCATATAGCCATTTCTCATTTCTCACAGTTTTCCCCGATGCACGCCAAAGGACAAGTCAGGCAAAGCATTTCTATAAGGATTCAAAAAGCTTTCTGATGATCAAGTTTAATTAAGGGTCCAAAAGCAGAATACTTAATTAAAATATTATCCCTGAATATTATTTCTCACAACTGAGGTTTTTTGTTGTTGTTGTTGTTGTTTTGTTTTGTTTTGGGGGGGGGAGAGGTTTTTGCTATAGGGCACGTGCGCTCGCCAGACAGAGAGAGACATAGAGACAGAAAGCGAGAAATCACCCCCCCCAGGGGGGATGGCCATGCCGCAATCCCTTCTCCTCCATTCTCCTCTCAGGATCCTGGGCATGCACACACATGTGCCTGGCATGAGTTTTAAGCCACCGGGTCCGGGACACGAACTGCAGTCGACTACATGGGAGTCCAGCGACATAGCCATTACGCTAACTGCTGGTCCCATAACTGAGATTTTGATAAGCAAATATTTTATTTTTCACAACTGAAGTTTCAATGGGACACAGTCACAGAGAATTTGAGGCTGTATTATACACCTAGAATCTGAAAAGGCAGTCGTTCGTCCCTGTTAGATATCCATTTAAGTCCCAGGAGGCACCAATATGCAGCCCTGCCCCACACCCTTACAGTGTGACACCAGTACTTCACCAAGAAGCGAGGTCTCTGCTTCCCTCACATTAACTCTGATGGACCTTCATATTTGATTTAATCTATAAATTATGTTGAAAGGGACACTGATTTCCCCGGCTTGGTAATGAAAGATGATACGGTTTCCATTAGTCTTTCTCTCTGGAAAGACACAGGGGGATCTCAGAGTCAACATTTAGACTGTATAATTAGGGAGATGTCTGAGTAGCCCAAGATACTCACAGCCAACCTGTTGGAGAGCTTAAGTCTTCATATTCTTGCACATGAGTCAAGAACCCTTAGTGTGGTCTTAAGTCTAGCCACAATCGTATTGCAGCTGCGTGAGTGTCCCCAGCCAAAATCACCTGGTTCAGCCACTCCTGAATTCCTGACTAGAGAAGCCATTTGATATTTAATTTTTTAAAATAATAATAAAAATACTACCCAAAAAAAAAGCATTTTTGTTGTGTTGAGTCACTGGTGTTTGGGGGTAACCTGTAATGCAGCAATGGGAAACTGATATATCAGTCTTTGACAAAAGTTGAAGACTCAAACTAGAGTGTGTCCATGAATGAGTATGGACACCATCTACATGCAGAGAGAAAAATGTATCAGTGCCGGAGTTAGATAAATGAGATCCTCACTTATTTTTATCTGTTGCTGCTCTTTGCTGACATTTACTTGCTACTTCTTATGTACCAGGCACTATTGTTCCTAATAATTCACTAAAGCACATGCTATTTATTGCCACTTTATTTCTAAGAGAACTAAAGCACAGCTTTGTAATGTTTAAAGTTCAAGAACTGCCCATTAAGGTTGCATTTCCCAATGGAGGAGTCCGATTCCAGGCCCATGTTTCTAACCATCATGCTCTACTGCTTTGGGCATTTTTGTGTGTTGAAGCTCAATTCATAAACCTTTGGGTGAGTGTGACATCAAAATTGAAATGGAAGATGATATGACATGAACTATAAATATATAAACTTGACTAAATGTGCCTGCTGAAAATTGTTATCATAATGATGTTGGCTTTGCAATTCCAAGAAAAGTCATCTGCAATGGGACCAATGGATGGCATAATGGTTATGTTGCTAGACTCCCACATAGTCAACTGCAGTTTGAGTCCCAGACAGGGTGGCTTAAAACTCATGTCGGGTGTGTGTGCATGCATGCCCAAAATCCTGAGAGGAGATTGTAGAAGAAGGGATTGCAGCATGGCCATCCCCCTTAGGGGCGGGCAGGGGGGTGATTTCTTGCTTTCTGTCTCTGCCTCTGTGTCTTTCTGGCAAGCACATGCACCCTACAGCAAAAATCTCTCTCTCAAAAAAAAAAAAAAAAAAAAAAAAAAAAAAAAAAGAAAAAGTTATATACAATGCTCTGATCTAAGAGACCAACAGTCTAATGAGTCATTCCCCAATATTTTTTTTTTTAGAGAGAGAGATTTTTGCTATAGGTCATATGTGCTCACTGGAGGGACAGAGAAAGACAGACAGAAAACAAGAAATGATCCTCTGGGGGGATGGTTTCTCCTCCATTCTCTTCTCAGGATCTAGGGCAGCACGCCTGCACACACTCCTGGCATGAATTTTAAGCTGCTGGGTCCAGAACTCAAACTATAGTCAACTACATGAGAATCCAGTGATGTAACCATTACATCAATGCTGGTGCCAGTGGTTCCCAAGTTTTAATACATGAGAAACTAAGGACTAATACACTACCAAGAACAATTACCTTTACTCATAGCAAAGTCCATCTAAAAGAGCCTGCCAATTAGAGGCCTAACTACAAACTGGGATCACTATGAAAACTGTGTCAAATCTCATTCTAACACAATATAACAAATACTGCATATTCAAGAAATGCTAATGTTGACATAAAGAATGTTATCCTAACTAAAAACAATGAGAATGGAATAAGAATCAAGAAAAAATTAATTTTTATCTCAATCCACAGAAAGTACTATATTTAAACCAACCACTTTAGAATGAAAGAACTGGCAAGAATTCAACATAGGTCATTCTGTCTCCGGAGGCATCATTACAGTGTGTTTTCCTTTTTAAAAAAATCACACTTAAACACTCTCTTATAAACTGCTAAGAAGTATCACTGTCTTACCGTTTCATTATGAAGTACTGGTCTCAGCATGTGGGTGGTTAGCTGTGGGTGGGATTGGAGTGAGCAGCCCTCATCAAAACAAACACCATCAAGACCCTCTTCCAAAGCATTTCTCACAAGGACTTGTCCTATGGCAACATGGCGGGAGCTATATTTTGATTCCCTTACTGCAACACACATACTTCTCCAGCAGTTCATAAAACATTACTCCAGTTTGTAAAATCTGAGAGATTTTTTTTAATATTTGGCATGAGTTATTTAAATATGAATTCTAAATGCTTGAAGTAAAATTTCCCTGAAGCTAAATTGTAAATTACATTTCCCTAAGGCTCAATAACATTGTATGCAACACTGTTTGTTGAGTCCTGGAAATGTCTTTTAAGGATATAACAGTGGAATCAAATTCTTGGCTGTATATCCCTAAGGCGAACCCAATATAGATACAGGTCTATCTCAACAATGTGGGACATGAGAAAAATTAAGCAAGAAAGAACTAGGCAGACTGATTATGGCACATACCTACCACCTTGGAAAATAATGACTATTATGGCTGACAAAAGACAGGATTCTCAATAATTCTATCCCTGGATGGCCTTTAGAAAGACCATAAATGACCCTTGTATGGTTGTTCTTATCTCCCAAGTAGAACTATCACTGAAGTAGAAGAAAGTTTCCCAAATAAATGCCTCCACAGCCCTCTCATGGCCTTCCACAGCCCTCTCATGGCCTTCCACAAGTCTCTACCCAAGACACACATCCTACTTTTTTTCCCCTTTCCGACCTCACTAGAAGCTTCTGCCTCTAATTTATTTCCAAAGTTGTTCTTCTATAGGTTTATTTGGTCACCTGAAATTCATGTGGAATTGAAACAGAGTTAAAGCATTTACATAAAAATAAAATATTCTGGAGAGACAGTTGAATGCACCTCAAATTCAGTATTATCTAAATTCCACTGATTCTTCTCCAGAAATGTACCTCTTTATTTTTCTTTATTCATGATAGAGTGCATACACATGAAAAGGAGAGAAAGGAAGAGGGAGATGGACAAACACCGTCTACAGGGTCTGTTCATGCCGTAATTTGCTTTCCTCCAGTCTTTCAGATCATCAGATTTGGGCCATTTTCACTTTTTTTCAGGCGGAACAAGTCAGGGATTTGAACCTCTGTTGCCTGGTGGTATCCTGCTTCTCTTGAGCAGTGCACTGCTGTGCCCTAGAGCTGGGCCCCACCTCATGACTTTCCTGTTAATATTGATGTTACCTCAGACCATAAATGACCCTTGTATGGTTGTTCTTATCTCCCAAGTAGAACTATCACTGAAGTAGAAGAAAGTTTCCCAAATAAATGCCTCCACAGCCCTCTCATGGCCTTCCACAGCCCTCTCATGGCCTTCCACAAGTCTCTACCCAAGACACACATCCTACTTTTTTTCCCCTTTCCGACCTCACTAGAAGCTTCTGCCTCTAATTTATTTCCAAAGTTGTTCTTCTATAGGTTTATTTGGTCACCTGAAATTCATGTGGAATTGAAACAGAGTTAAAGCATTTACATAAAAATAAAATATTCTGGAGAGACAGTTGAATGCACCTCAAATTCAGTATTATCTAAATTCCACTGATTCTTCTCCAGAAATGTACCTCTTTATTTTTCTTTATTCATGATAGAGTGCATACACATGAAAAGGAGAGAAAGGAAGAGGGAGATGGACAAACACCGTCTACAGGGTCTGTTCATGCCGTAATTTGCTTTCCTCCAGTCTTTCAGATCATCAGATTTGGGCCATTTTCACTTTTTTTCAGGCGGAACAAGTCAGGGATTTGAACCTCTGTTGCCTGGTGGTATCCTGCTTCTCTTGAGCAGTGCACTGCTGTGCCCTAGAGCTGGGCCCCACCTCATGACTTTCCTGTTAATATTGATGTTACCTCAGTTCTAATCTCTCAAGCTAGAAAAGTATAAGTGAACTTCTGTTCCTATAAGGAAAAAGCAAAATATAACAAATCTCATTAACTCTTCCTTTAAATTATCTATTCTATCTGCCCTTGCCTTTCCATTTTCACTCCCATTCCACTGGTTTAGACATTTATCTTATGCCTGAATGATTCCAAAGTCACCTAAGTTAACCTTCCTAAATCACTTACACACCTTGTTCCTCTCATTCTACACTTTATTGGGTCATTATGGCCTCCAAATTACAGTTGAAATCTCTTAGTTGAATATCTGAGTCTGTTTGCCTTCCACTTACCTTTCAATCTACCATCACATCAAGTGGAGAAGGAATTCTTTTTTTTTTTTTTATTATCATCATAATCTTCTTTATATTACATTGGATTACATAAACTTTACAGTGTATTACATTGTTTTTTCAAAAGGGAATGCCATGCATGTCAGTCAGTACAGAGACATTAATCTCCCCACTTCAACATTCCATATCTTTTCTGTTTTCCCCAATCATTATTTTTATTATTCTAATTATTTTTATAAAACAGTCAATTGCTATTTCTCATTTTGCTTGTAAAAATACTTTGCCCATCATGAAATACTTCTCAGACCAATCCAGTTGAGAATACTATACATGTCATCATCAACAGTTAATAAGCCCTATCTGTTTCTCACTAACGTCCTGCC
>NW_006159859.1:8288438-8298398 GCF_000334495.1 Tupaia belangeri chinensis
TTTTTATCATCATAATCTTCTTTATATTACATTGGATTACATATAACTTTACATTGTATTACATTGTTTTTTCAAAAGGGAATGCCATGCATGTCAGTCAGTACAGAGACATTAATCTCCCCACTTCAACATTCAATATCTTTTCTGTTTTCCCCAATCATTATTTTTATTATTCTAATTATTTTTATAAAACAGTCAATTGTTATTTCTCGTTTTGCTTGTAAAAATACTTTGCCCATCATGAAATACTTCTCAGACCAATCCAGTTGAGAATACTATACATGTCATCATCAACAGTTAATAACCCCTATCTGTTTCTCACTAACGTCCTGTCTCTCTATTGTTCACTTGCTATCTTTCTCTATCCTCTTCTCTTCACTTACCCCATTCCACACTGTCCTATTCTCATTAAGTACCTTCACTGTGTTTATGTCCTCCGAATTTTTGCTCTCTATTATAGAGTGCGGATAGTCGGTATATATTGAGTGGATACATACAATATCTTTCTTTCATAGCCTGGCTTACTTCACTCAGCAATAGATCCTCCATATCTGACCATTTTCTATCAAATTCCAGGGTCTTGTTATTTTTTATGGCTGAGTAGTATTCCATAGAGTATATATACCACACTTTTCCAATCCATTCATCAGTTTGTGGACATTTAGGTTGGTTCCATGTCTTGGCAATTGTGAATAATGCTGCAATAAACATGGATGTGCAAGCACTTTTCTGACTGAGCGTTCTCCTGTCTTTTGGGTAAATACCCAGAAGTGGGATTGCTGGATCAAATGGTAGTTCTATTTGTAGATCTTTGAGGAACCTCCATATTGTTCTCCACAGTGGTTGAACTAGTTTACATTCCCACCAACAGTGTAGGAGGGTTCCCTTTTCACCACATCCCCGCCAACACTTATCACTTTTTATATTCTTAATCTTTGCCATTCTGACAGGGGTTAGGTGGTATCTCATTGTGGTTTTTATCTGCATTTCCCTTATGATGAGGGATGTCGAGCATTTCCTCATATGCTTTTTGGCTGTTCGTATGTCTTCCTTAGAGAGACTTTTGTTCAGCTCACTTTCCCATCTTTTAATCGGGTTAATCATTTTTTTTCGCATAAGGCACTTGAGTTCCCTATGTATTCTCGTTATCAGTCCCTTGTCTGAGGCATATTTAACAAAAATATTTTCCCATTCTGAGGGTTGTCGGTTCACACTTGTTACTGTGTCCTTTGCTGTGCAGAAACTTCTTAGTCTAATATAGTCCCACTTGTCTATTTTAGGGATTATTGCCTGTGCTTTGGGAGTCTTATTTAAGAAGTCTTTGCCTACTCCAATGTCTCCCAGAGTTTCCCCAGCATTTTCCACAAGTAGTTTTATTGTCTGAGGTCTTAGGTTCAGATCTTTGATCCATTTTGAGTTGACTGTTGTTAATGGTGAAAGATGGGGGTTCAGTTTCATCTTTCTGCAGGTGGATACCCAGTTTTTCCAGCACCATTTACTAAAGAGGTTTTCCTTTTCCCAATGGATTGACTGATATCCTTTGTCAAAGATCAGTTGGCTATAAGCTTTGGGAGTTATTTCTGGGGTCTCTATTCTCTTCCATTGGTCCACATGTCTGTTTTTATGCCAATACCATGCTGTTTTGATGACCACAGCTTTATAGTATATCTTGGGATCAGGGAGTGATATGCCTCCTACTCCATTCTTCTTACGCAGGATTGCTTTTGCAATACGAGGTCTTTTATGGTTCCAGACAAATTCTATAATTGTCTTTTCTAGATCTCTGAAGAATATCTCTGGTATTTTGATTGGAATTGCATTAAACATGTAGATTAATTTGGGTAGAATTGCCATTTTGATTATGTTAATTCTACCAATCCAGGAGCATGGGATGTCCTTCCACTTTTTTATGTCACTTTCAATGTCTTTTTTAAGATTCTCGTAGTTTTCTTTATAAAGGTCTTTGACTTTCTTAGTTAGGTTTATCCCTAGATATCTTATACATCTTGTGGCTACGGTGAAAGGGATTCCTTTCTTCAGCTCTGCTTCATTCAACTTGTTGTTCATAAATAGAAATGCTATAGATTTTTGGATATTGATTTTGTATCCTGCCACCTTACTGTATTCACTTATTACTTCAAGCAGTTTTTTCATGGATACCTTTGGGTCTTCTAAGTATACCATCATGTCATCTGCAAATAAAGATATTTTCAACTCTTCTTTGCCTATTCGAATGCCTTTAATACTGTTCTCTTCTCTGATTGCAATAGCTAAGACTTCCAGTACTATATTAAAGAGCAGTGGAGAAAGTGGGCAGCCTTGCCTAGTACCTGTTTTCAGAGGAAAAGCTTTCAGCTTTTCCCCATTCAGTATAATATTAGCTGTAGGTTTTTCATAGATTGCTTTTATTGTGTTCAGAAATGACCCTTCTATACCAATCTTACTGAGAGTCTTAATCATAAAAGGATGTTGTATTTTATCAAACGCTTTCTCCGCATCAATTGAGATGATCATATGGTTTTTATCTTTCTTTCTGTTAATGTGATGTATTACATTTATGGTCTTGCGTATATTGAACCACCCTTGCATCCCTGGTATAAAGCCTACCTGGTCGTGATGAATGATCTTTGTTATATGTTGTTGGATACGATTTGCGAGTATCTTGTTGAGAATTTTCGCATCTATATTCATCAATGATATTGGTCTGTAGTTTTCCTTTTTTGTCATATCCTTATCTGTTTTGGGGATGAGGATGATGGAGGCTTCATAAAATGAATTTGGAAGGTTTCCTAAGTGGAGAAGGAATTCTTATACAATGCTGGTGGAAATGTACAATTATACAACTAGTGAAATAGGTTGATAGTTTCTTAAAAATTTAAACATTCTTGAGTCAGCTCTGTAGGTTCCTGGTTGAGGTGAGCCAGATCCCACATACCCGATTGCAGTTCAAGTGCTAGACTCAGCTGCTTGAAAAGCATGCTGGATCCATATGTGTGTGTGCCAAAGAATTCTGACAGAATGGAGAAATGGATGGAAAGGGACTACAGTATGATCACACCCCATTGGGGGTGGACTTTCACTTTCACTCTCGCTCTCTCTCATGTACAGTCTCTCTAGCAACCATACATGCACTCCAACAAAAAAGAAAAAAAATTTAAAAGTTATCATACCATATAATCTAATCATTTAATTCCTATGTATTTGCTCAAGAGATGTGAAAATACAGACGTATATATAAATGTGTACATGAACATTCACAGTAGGTTTGTTTGTAATGGCCAAAAATGGGAAACAGTCCAAATGCCCATCAACAGATGAATGGATTAACAAATGGTGGTGAATTCATCTTTTTAGTGAATTATAAATATGTAGTACAACATAGATGAATCTCATAATCATCATCCTGAATAAAAGAAGCCATAAAAAATCATTTGTATAGAGTTCCAGAAAGTGCATACTAATGTACAGAAACAGAAAACATATCTCTGGTTGCCTGGGAGCCAGGAGGTAAACAGGTAGGAGGGCTGGGAAGGAGGAATTACAAAGAGGCTTGAAGAAATTGTGACAGTGATAGATACGTTCATTATCTTGACTATGGCAATAGTTTCACAGTTATTTGCACATATCAAAACACAATAATGCATGTTGAATATTTACCATATGCTATTTATCAATTATATGTCAATAAAGCTGTTTAAAGGAAAATTTTATCTCTGATCACTCACCTTCCAGAATTCACTCCTGAGTAAACTAGTCAACTAATTAATTAATGCAAGAGTGTATTGTGAGGCTTCCCACATTTGTATTTTTCCTGCTGCCATGTTCCCACCTGGAACACCCTACTATTACATGCTCTTTGGAACACAGCTGACTTCACACCTTTTCCACTGAGAATTCCCAGGCCATTTGAAGCCTATAGATTTTTTTCTCTGAATTTCTAAATATCGAATATACTATAACCACTATTTCGCAAATCTAGCACAGAGTCTAATCTAAGTCTGAGTCCCAATTCTATAGCTTAGTAGCTCTGTAACTCTAGAAATTTATTTAACCACTCTAAGTTTTAGCTTCTTCAACTCTAAATACTGTTAATAATAATAATACCTATTTGATACAGTCATTAGATATAAATCACTTGGCATAATAGCTCACACATAATTACCATCCTTCGTTTCTTAGATTTACTTTATGTTTCTTCTTATATTTTTGGAGAGGATGGTACAGTCATCCTCTTTTCCTACTGAAAAATAATTCCTTCTAAGGCTCTAACACAACAGCCAATAATTAGTTGGCTTGATTTGCCTCTTCCTACAAATATTCTTTTCCAAGAGAGAGAGGAGTGGAGAGTAGGAGAGAAAAACACATCAGGAAGTTTGGGATTTACAATACTGCCTTGACTATTCCAAATATTATACTTTCTCTATTAGGAAAAGCTTAGGCTGAGTCTAGACATTATCTGTAAATAATAAAATACACTTAGTCATACTATTAGTCATACTATTAGAATTTGACTTGCTTAGCTCTAAATAATTAAGTAATCCCTACCAATTATTTATCAATATGATGAAGTACAAAGTAGCTTGTAATAAGTCCAGGGTCCAGAGTATAAAATGTGGCTCAATACAATTTGAAACAATGCCTGCCTCATTATGTCATGATACGCCTAACAATTTCATCATGGTTTTCCTTTCATCAGTTGTACTTTAGGTAAGAAAATTCAGACTACAGTCTTTTAATAGTCAATCATTAAATCATTTATAGTCAAGGGATCACATAATGTTATATCTCACTTAATATGGAGTATTTTATCCTGGGAAGTGTGCCTCAAGATGCTTTGGTTTCTTCAAATATTTATTGTCTGATATGTTTGGTAAAATTCTCCCTTCAACTGGAATTTTTCTTTGGGAAAAATGAAGACAGACTGAGAGCCAGCTGCCATTTTGTATTTTGCCTTTCGAACTTGAAGTAATCAAACACAGACAGGCCCTTCTCTGATGACCTAAGTATTCACTGTCAAAAGTGTTTGATTTTTCTTCCCGTGGGGCCACCTCCTTTTAAGCAGCCAGGAATGAAGATAAAGATAAAACCAATCCAAATCATTAGATTCCTCACTTTTGCTTTAGAAGCTTATGATGCAAGCAGCGCTTTCTCTCCATAAACTCAGTGCCAAAGTAAAACCCAGCGCCAAAGCCACTTCAGCCACAAAACAGTCACTTACAGATGAAATGCCTATCGATGTACACTGCATATTTGTAATTTCATCATACAGTCAGACCAATCGCATATGGTCTTCGCTAAACATGGTTTAAAATACTAGGCATGTGGACTTCTAAAGAGTGACTTCTAAAGACTTCTTTTTCAGCTAAGATACCTTAGCAAATACAGGCTTATTAGGTACTTGACCAATCTCATTTATAGTAGTACCCCTGCATTGTTATGATTTATAATAACAGCATCTCTTACAAAGCATGAATTATGTAACAAGTGTCATGCTAAGCACTTTGCATGGGTTGGTTCATTTTATCTTTACAATTCCATGAGACAAGTGCCAATTATGGGATGTAAGACCAAAAGAACTAAAGCCGTTGGCCCAACTGCAGCAGCCCAGGCAGTAGGCTGTTGCTGCGTAATGGCAGAAGCCATATGAAAGACCAGGGATTTGGATCCTGGTCAATCTGAGCATGCAGGACATACACACATCCATGACCCTGGCTGGCTGGAAGGCTGTGAGGGGATCATGGTGTGATAAGACCCTGTAAAGTATGTTGCTCTCTCTTTTTCTCAAGAAATAAACAACAGAAAAAGTGGAATAGCCAATTGCCTTTTATTGTGGGCAATAAAAGGATTATTAGCATTGCTAATAATAATAATGTGTAGAAATGTCAACTTAGATCTCACAATAAAATTTAAAATTTGAATTTTAAATAACTAATTAACCTCTTCAAGAATAAGCAGTTAGTGTAATGGCTATGTCGCTGGACTCCCACGTAGTCGACTGCGATTCAAGTCCTGGATCCAGTGTCTTAAACTAACGCTGGGCGCATGTGCGTGCATGCCCAAGATCACGAGAGGAGAACAGAGGAGCAGGGATTGCGGAATGACCATCCCCCTGAGGGTGATTTCTCACTTTCTGTCTCTCTGTCTCTCTCTGTCTTTCTGGCGAGTGCACGCACCCTATAGCAAAATCATCTCCAAAAATAGAATCTAAGCAAAAAGTCTTTCCATGTTTTTCTTAAAATGTAGACGCTCAGTGAGTTTTTTTTGTCAAAACAAAGAGAATGATTACATTACATGTTGTTTGTACCACTCACTAATAAAATATAATAGGAAGCAAATAAAAGATGAACAGAGCACCTACAACCTTGAAATACATTACAACAGCCCATAAAGTAGAATGAAGCTTGGACTATTTTTACTTTTTCTGTGTTCTAATGGATATTTGTATGTCAAATACTTTCAAAATCACATTAGCTTTATAAAACTCTATTTCCTCCACCCCCAAATCTTTCTTTCCCCACTTTAAACCAATCCACTCAAGGTCTTTGGGGACTGCCAATTTGGAACATCTTCTGAGTTTGACAATTGGCAGCTGGGATCAATCAGCTCATAAAATCCAACTTGTCAGCTAAAACCAGTCATTTTTCCTAGGCAAGACAATCTGTTAAAGAGCTTAGTTCTTAAGTCCATGAAAAACATTCGCAAAAAAACACATTTCGGGCTTGCTCTTCCTAAGTTCTGAGGCTACAGATGTTAAGAAACCATCATTCTGGAAACTCTCCCAGCCATCTCTTTTTCCCTTTCTAAAAATTTGATGCTATCTTTTGGGCTCCATAGCTAGAAGCAGACCAGCTTCTGACAGCCATGGGTGGGAACAAATTTCTCAATGTGGGATGAATCCTGACTTCACCCTTGGCAGTTACACAGTAGTTTCTATTTGACTGGACAACTGATTCAGTTCATCATAAGCCAATGTCATCACAACGCAGTTAGATTAGCTTCCTGTACTGCCTCTGTCCCTAACAAGAAAATTGTATGTGAGATCATATAGATTTCAAAACTACTCCAAAGCTTCTAAAGCTAAGTGATCTTAGGCAAAGCATATCTCAAGTACAATCTCCTCAGTAAAGTAAGGGGGCTGAAAAGGACCAAAATCCAAATTTCTTTCAAACTCTGTAATTCTATGATTCCACTTTGCTCATTGCTATCATTTTCAAGGAATATTGCATTATTATTGCCAAGTCTTGAAATTACATAGGACTGTGGTGGATTGGTCTTCACAGAAGACCATTCATAGTATGCCATGAATAACATAAGTTTAGATGAACAGACTTCATCACAGTCAACAAAGTGAAGGAAGGTTCCAAAAGAGATGAATGTTGGTTTTCCTCATGGCACCCCCATTTGACTATTATTACTCCTCAATATCATCGCTTCTCAACTCATTACTCCATTAATATCAAAGTGGGAAATACACATTAGGCAAATAACCACGTGCCTTGGTCTTGCTCCAGGCAAATGTCAATCACTAATGATGCTTCTTTCTCCCATCAAGCCAAGATCTACTCAGAATGTTTAACTCACCTTTTAGACAGCCACCACCAATTAATCAGAATTGGCATAAATGAAATAGTACATATGATATGACCTATTCATTATTTAGTTGCAATAAAAACCCAACTGCTATCAACACATCTCTAACAAGATTGTGTTCTTAAAAACATGTATTCTCTTCCCACAAAGTATCTCCTTTCCTTTCTACATTTATTATTTTGATATATGACAGTGATTCATATCAAAATGAAATGTTTTCTCCTACCCTGACATCTAACCAGTCATCAAGTCCTGCAAATTTAACTTTCGAAGTTGTTTACACATTTATTCTCTTCATTTCAACTAACACTTCCCTATTCTAAAGCCTTATAATTTTTCCCCTAACATACTGTAATAGCTTTTTCACTTTAAGTTACCTTGTCAGTGGTCTTGCAAAGACCACAATTCTATTTTTTAAACACTTCAGTGAATCCTAATGGAGATGTGCATGACAGGATTAGGCTATTCAAACATCTTACATAGAAAATCAAGGTTCCATAAGTAAGTGAAATGTACACGGGCTTTCATGGCCTAGTTTTATGTGTAATATTATTTCTACAACACTTTTTTTGAAAAAGTGATCACAAGCCCATCTATATTTAAGAGTTAAGAATGCCAAAAAATAAAAAAAATTGCAACTATGTTTTAAATCACCATATCTACCTCTCTCTTTCATACGATATTGCTCTAAAAAACCTGAACTACTATTTCCCCAGTTGTGCCATTCATGTGTATTTTCCTAACATGATATATTCTCTTTTTCCTTTTTTCCCCCCTTTCTTTTCTTTTTTTTTTTTTTTCCACCTTGGAATATTCTCATTCTCCTTCTTGGAAAACCTCTACTCATTCCTCTAATATCATCAAAATATCACTTCTACAATGAGAGCTTCACTGACAGTGTCAAGTGAACTTGAACTCCGTCTATGCTCCAGAAAGGTATCACCACCTAGATCGAGGTTTGTCAAGGATACAATTACTTCGGATCTTACCGAAATTCAAATTTATTAGCAGAGCTTGGGTTGAGTTAAAGACTATGCATTTCTTTTTTCTTCTTCTCCTTTTAAATTTTGCCAGAGATCATGTGCACTCATAAAAAAAGAAAAAGGAAGACATGGAAAGTGAGGTCTCCTCACCCCTACCCCATGCAGAAGGGTCATGCTGCAATCCTTTCTCAACCATTTCTCCTTCCTGACAGGATTTTTGGGCACACAAGCACACACATTCAGCGTATTTCTCAAGCCACTGTGTTTAGGACTCAAACCATGAAGACTAGATGCGTTAACCACCATGCCACAGATTGACCAATTCTGCATTTGTAAGTTACCAGGTGATAACTATGCTGCTGGTCCAACCACTTTGAGGAGTGAGAGTCCACTCAAAAAACTTACTCAGGGCTGACCCCTGGCATAGCAGGTAAGGTGCTGAGTCCTCACAGCAGACCTGCAGTCTGAGTGCCAGAGCTGGAGGTGGGAGAAATAGCAAGGTAGATGTATGCCCAAAATCACTAAAGGAGGAAGGAATGGAGGAAGGGACTGCAACATGACCACTCTCCGCTGCCGGCAGGCGTCCTTTGTCACTTTCTCTGTCTTCTCTGTCTCTGGCAAGGGCACACACCCTCTGGCAAAAAAATAGAAACAAACAAACAACAACAAAAAAAAAATTAGAGAGGAAGATAAAGTTAACTTAAATCAATGGCCTGGTGGAATGTTCCAACCCAGGAGAGGGGTGAGGTACAGGTGCAGGCTGCTGACCATGCACTTGGGAGAGAGACCACAGCAGGATGGGGGAAGTTAAAGTCGGCTCTTGAAGCAGGCAGACCATTAAAATGTGTGTATTTCTGAGACACAGGCAAAAAGGGAAGTGTGGAGTACAAGACAAGCCACAGAAGGAAAACCAAGCCAAAAGCTAGCAAAAAGTTGAAGTGAAGGGTGGGAAACAGGACATAAGGGAATCCTTGATCTAATAAAAGGGTATCTGTAAAAGTTTTTTAATAGGTTAAAAACAAGGAGAGAGTCATTAGGTAACTGGGCTAAGTAACATTTTCCAAAATAGTTTTTCCCAGACCTCCACTGAGGCAATTGTCTTTTCATACTGAATTTTTTCTGCATGTCCCTAGCTAAATTATACCTACCATAATAAGCTTCCTAAGCACATAGACTGTTTCCATTTATTAAAGAATGATATTTAAGATCAGATATAGGCTTTCTGGGTTCATATCTTAACTTTACTACTACCTAATCTATGACCTTAGGGAGATTATTTTTGTGTGTGCTTCAGTTTCTTTAAGTATAAAATAGGGAATAATAATAATGTTTGAAAATATAGTAAAACTACATATACATATATATATATGTGTGTGTGTGTGTGTAT
>NW_006159859.1:8298429-8302419 GCF_000334495.1 Tupaia belangeri chinensis
TTCATATGTGCTTAGTATGAAATATAATAAGCTTTAAGTCAGTGTTTGGAACTATTATAGGAAGCATGAAATCTAAGAGTTTGGGATCAGAATCAAACCAGTTTTACCAGACTGAAAATCTCCAGCTCTCATTCTAGTTGTGTGACCTCAGACATGGTACTTAAATCTTTTAAGCCTCAGTTATTTCAACTATAAAACTGAGATGCTAAAGTAACCCCCAAATAGGTCTATTAAAAGGATTGAGATTACCCACCCCTGATATGCGCAAGGAACTTTCTATTTATATTAGGTATTATTGTTATTAATCATCCTCAGCATGAGATACACTGGTGGCATGTGGTGATCTTTCTGTAAATGTTTTTGAGTGACTAAATCCATCAGTGTGAACACTGTTAACATTAATCTCAGCAATTTCACCTCCCTTCTAGACATTTGCCTATATTTAGGGGAAAATTTTTGTTAGGACTTTTGCAAGATGGCCAAGTAGAAACACTGGGATCCCTTTTATTTCCTTATGTATAATAGAACAGCTTCATTTTCATCTTTTATTATATATTAAGCTTCGTGTAAATTTCATTTGAAAACTTGTTCCTGCCACTAAGGGATAAAGAATTAGGTCATATTTTCCATATCCATGTTTTCTACCATAAGAGAATACCACAGCATCCGATATCAGACTGCATAGTCTGACATTAGTCTGACATGTAAGGGACCACACATGCTAATTGGTCTAAATATCTAAACAATAATAAAAATTAGATGAAAAATCAGCTATGTCATCATCAATTACCTACTGCCCAAAAACCTAAGAATGAAGTGGGCTGGGAACAAATATGACACTGACCAGCCTGTCTGAATTAACACAGTGCTACTGTAATAGCAAAAGGATTAATAGGAATAACAGACCTAGTTCCAATACACATGGTGGTAACCCTCCTGCTGACAGAAAGATACAGGATAGGATTCATCTCAGCATTCCACTAAACATTTAAAGAAAAAAATCACAACTAAACTGCACCCCAAAGAATTTGAGAATTTGGAAGACATCTGATTACCCTATTTTACCATAAGAATCTGGACGAGAACCTAGAAGGGTCACATCCCCTTACAACTAGTATTTGTTAATGAAATGCGTTTCTGGAGGCATAAGGATGTTTTCCTTTACTTCATATTTATGTTGTTAGACATGGAATGAACTCAAACATATCCTGTTCCATAAATTTATATAATCTTTCTTGTTTTCTATTAGGGAGTGTCACAAAATTTTAAATTCTAGGAGGTAAATTGTCCACGATTTCTTTCACATGCCAACTCAGTGCTTCTCCTCCTGAGAATCGGCACCATGAGGCAGGCTCTGCAGACATCCTCAGGAGACGTTATGCCATTCCCATGGCTACATATTGCAGGCATTTCCTACTTAATAAAAATCTGCCCCACTGCTTTGTTTTCTTGTGGGTTCAAATACACAGTGCTCTTTATATAAATAAGTCCATGGTCTATGCAGATGATGATAATGGAAATCAAATGATGGGACCAACCATCTCAATATTTGGCAGAATATTGAGCTTGAGAAAATACGGGTTGCTGGGAAAGTCAAGACACATTTTTGCATAGCAAAACACACCAAAAAAAATGTCATGACTTTCCCAACCACCTAATAATAATCACTAATGTTTCCTAATGGTGGTACTGAAAAAAAAATGATTCATCCCATTCAACCAGGAGTTGAAGCTCTTCATTGAAATAGTAATAGAGAAAGATATTCCTGTTACAGAAAAAGGTATGTGGTTAATGGCTGAGAATGGCCCAATTCTGCCCCTCCCCAGACATGTTTTATTTAAATATTCTTCCTTTTTTAAGAGATTTTTGCTATAGGACACACACACTCGCCAGAGAGACAGAGAGAGACAGAAAGCGAGAATGACCACACCATAATCTCTTTTCTTCCTGTCTCTTCTTGGGATTTTGGGCATGCACACACACGCCCAGCATGAGTTTCAACCACCAGGTCCAGGACTCGAACTGCAGTCAGCCATGTGGGAGTCCATGATTTAACCACTACACTATCTGCTGGTCCCTATTAAAATATTCTTAAAGGACTATGACCTGGGACAAGAAATCTATTACTACACTTTGGTCTCTAAATTTCATGGTAGAATTCCATTGAAATAATCTTCACCCAGGTTCCCAGGTGAAAATAAACTTCAGTGCAATATAAACTTCAGTGCAAACCTTGGAACTATGTGCCAAGTTTCAAATCTGTCCATCAAAGGGAAGGGTTTTTCTTCATGAAGTAAAATGAGACCAGAAGAAAAAGTGTTAGAGAATCTCCCCCCCGCCCTTATATCTAGAGTGAGATTTTTCTCATTGTACACCCCAGACTGTGTTTTGAGTAGGGAGTAAAAGAAGGGGGGGATTCCAAGGAAACTGCTTCCAGACATACCTTATTTAGACTTTTGGGAAAAGAGACAGCATTCTTTTCCTACATGGACTGCCATTTTGGTAAATCTGGAGCAGTACTCTTATTCTGAAGTGTGGAATATGGTTTGTCAGCAATTGTGGTAACCCTTGGGTTGAAAGCAGAAAAGGCTCTAAGTTTCCTTGGAGGTTTAAAGGATAACCAAATCTAGCTAAATCCATTACTCCCAGCTTTGTATGGGCAAAAAAAGGAACAAGTTTATCTTCATAGTACTGTAAAATCTAACACAAAATAAAATTATACAATTTGAACCAGGGATGTTACAGATGCTCTATGTTTGAATAATGTGGAAGAAAAGTAGAACCATTAAATACACAAAAATACACACATAAAAGGTGAAAGTGCATTTGTTTAGTAATCACATGCTTATTTTAAATGTTTAATACAGCGAATAACCAGTTAAGACATCTTTTTTCTCTTTTTAAATAGACATTTTGGAGTTAAGTAGGCAAAGCCATCATTATATTTCTTTTTGATATGGAATGCTGAAATGGAATTTTATACCTAGGTTACTAGACAAAACTAAAAGACAAGTAACAAAGGTATAAATGCTATGAATTCACTCCATCTGATACACCAGGTCAACCACTGACTGTAGACGGGGCCTGAGGACTGGCTCAGTTTCCATGAAGTCCTCTACAGCAGTAAGGACTCTTCTGAACCAGATGTGTAGTGTCCCCTGCAGACACAAAATGGAACTATGGACAAAATATTGGAAATAGAAGAGAATACATACCCTAGGTCCTCACCTAATGGCTTCTGCCTCAGAATAAATATTTTCAAAGTTTCTCACTCATTACTATGTCCCCCATACCAGCAAATTATCTTTTTATGCAGCTCATTCCTTATTGTTGAGCAATTAATGGAATATTTTCACTTATGTGCAATATCTTTTTTATGAGGTAGACAGAGACAATACAAAGTCTTGAAGGTGATCAGCATAGTTCACTTATTCTGTGTGGTCCAGATTTATGTTCATATTGTAGCAACCTCATCGTAAATGTTCTTAAAGTCCCCATGACAATTGGTTCATGGTATGTTGGTAATACGATCATGAATTTCTCTAAATAATTTTGGTTTTTTATTCTATTACAGACACATATGCTTACAGGGAGGGGGGGTGGGAAAGTGAGAAAGCACCCCCAGGGGAGCTGGACACACCACAATCCCTTATCCTCTAGTCTCCTCTCAGGATTTTGGGTACCCATGCGCTTGTGCCTAGCATATTTTTCAAGTTGCCAGGTCCAGGATTCGAATCACACATTGGCCATGTAAGATTCAGCACCTTAACCTCTATGCCACCTGCTGGTCCTCTCTAAATATTTTTATAAATATTTACCAGTCAAGGAAAATGTTTCAATGGTGGAAGCATATTACTTCCATTTGAATGTGAGTACATAATCCAAAAACTAGTCACTTAGGCCCCCCTCCAAAGCAGGTAACTCTATAATCCAAAACTATCATGAAAAACTAAAACCAGTATGAACAGAGTTCTTTCTACATGGCATTCC
>NW_006159859.1:8302450-8318630 GCF_000334495.1 Tupaia belangeri chinensis
TTAGAGACGTGTGGCACACATTATGTCCTTGAACCCATGCAACCGCCCCATGAATTGGGTACTATTTTATCCTCCATTTTAAAGACAAGAAACCTTAGAAATATCTGGATTTAAACCAAACCCAAATGACTTCACAGGTATGTATCTAACCATTATATTATCTCACATTCACTGTCACTAAAGGTTAAAAAATACAACGTTGGAAAGATGCTGACTATGCTGGACCAATGCCTCTTGCCTAACAGTGTTTTCTGGCTGCCTAATATATAAATAAAGTATTCTGAAATTAATTTTTGATGTCCTGGCTCTTTTGGGGGGAGAGGGGTGGTGACAGGGGTATAATCTTAGCCATGTTTCAGATTTTTCTCCAATTGTCTCATAGCTGTTTGGGTCAAGAAGCATATCCTTGTTGGAAGTTCCATCCACCTGATCAACAAGAAAAAGGTATTTTGTACAGACTCATTTCCTCCTCCAGTACATCAACCCTTTAAATGTCTCCTTTTAAGCCCTGTTGCATGGTCCATTTATGTACTCTGGCTCCTCTCCTTAATCCTTGGTGGCTACAAAAGGGAAGTGAGGAAATCCACTTGCTGCGGAAGAACCAAGCAATTCTGTATTAATTAAATTTGCATAACTTGTAAATATGCCCAGAGGTCAGGGTGATGAGTACATTTTATAAATCAAATAAATGAGTAATAACTTCTAGAGGTTGCTAACTGCAAAACGTTTGAAGAATAGAGATCAGAAGAATCCAAACTGTGACCAAGGGTTACCCTTGATAATTAAAATATACATTGAAAACATTAACCTGATTCGTAATCTAAATAAAACTCTATTTCTAGATGGCTTTCCATCTTTATGATTTTATTATATTACACCAGAAGGTAACCACATGAAAGTCATCTTCACTGAAGTCAATATTTTTGTAACTCTGAAATGAAAAGGCAAAAAGAAAAAAAAAAGAGAAACATAAAAATGACCTAATTTATGATTTGGCTGTACAAACCACATCTCACACTCATATCTTTACAGACTATCTCAAAATTTAGAACCTCTTTCTGTGAAAAAAAAAAGAAAAAGAAAAAGAAAAAAGAATAGTAGGGAGGAAGACAAGAGGGAAAAAGAAAGGAAGGAATGGAAGAAAGAAGTGAAGAAGAAAAACATTGAAAGGAGATTTCAAATATATATAAGCACTAACACATAGGAACTAATATAATAAAGTTCGAGGTTATCCAGCTTAAACCTTTACTGAGAACAAGTTATTTATACTTATTCAAAATAGTAAAAACTACAGTGTCAGTTATGAGTTGGACAAGTGCAACTGAGACTCACGGCTAGCTTTTCAGCTCGTTACGTTAATTTCCAACTTCGGGGATATTTGTGCTGCCTTCAACATCATTTACTGTGATGTGAATACTAAATCGGGCCAATGAAATTCTGCTAGACATTGTAGGCTTACCAGGACATAATCAGATTTACTTTTAAAGATATATGCTCAATCTATTTTTTTCATTGACATAATATCTATCTGTCATCAAATCAAGAGAATGTTAACAGAAACAGGTCTGATATTGAGTCTAACTAACCTAAATATGCACTCTTGAAATCAATGGAAAGTCTAAAAATAAAAGGCATTATCTTCTCTCTCCTATTGATATTCTGGGGAAAAAACTACAATAAGGAGAGAAAAGAGGGAAGAAAGCAAGAAATATACAATCTAAGGGCACACATAGATATCAAACCCCACAGCTCTTAGGAGGAGAGGATGCTACCCTCCCCAACTTTTGATCTTAACAGACTTGTCTGTTTACTCTGGTGTGGCATGAAGATATCAAGACGTTATGGGTGCCCCATGTCATGCAAAATATAAGGAAGCATTGATCCAAGCACTTGTTTTTGCTGAGGGTATTCACTCAAATTTAATCATCTTGTGAATCCTCCTCAAGTTTCCTCAGAAACACTGAGATTTTAAAAATATTTATTCTCTATTATAACTAAATTATGTGTGCATTCTCATTATTTAGCCACAATGTGATTAAATCCTTAAAGAAGCTTTTACTACTCAGGCTAATTTCATATTAGTAATAAAAGGCATCATTAAGCATCTGGGAAAACATGGTATTTTAGTTGGTGAATGTCAACCATTCTGAAGTCATTTTTGGTATTTAAAAGACAAAAAAAGCCTTCATCTCTGTTTAAAAAGACCTTTGTTAAATCTTATTTGCTAGCCAGTCCTAACTGGGGAGTGGGAGACTAAAGAATAAGGACTCCACCTTCTTTGCACAAGGTGGTTGGCCAGCTGACACAGATGCATTTCCTGAACAAAGACTCATGACATCTGCTGTCCTGCTACTAATCATTGAAGTGCCACACCTACTGTCTTCCACATAATCATTGGCATTCCAGTAAACTCTAACTTCTACACAGCACTGTTAGAAAGGTTCCCACGGCACCTCCCTACAGCACGAAGCATTAATATTCAAGACAGAACATCCACAGGGCATTGCAGTCACTGAAATTCTACGAGAACATTCCATTTAAAAATGTACACAATTCCAAAAACAATTCCTTAGCTTTTATAAGTATAGCAAAGACAAATCTTAAAAATTAAAAATTTTTTGGCATAGTCTCATTTAGAATTTATAATACAAAGAGCAGAAAACAGAATCACTGACTTTTACTTGAGTGCAAAATATATATTTCGGTTTTTCAGTACTATTAAATTTTTTTTCTTAAGAAAATTATCTAGTTAGGGTGTTCTTTAGGAGTACATTAGTACATGGAGGAAAACTCACAATATCCAAATATACTCATCATCAATAAACATTTAAAACTCATGTTCTAAGTGACCACCAGGGAATTTGGTGTTAGTGTGTTTGTTGAAAAGCTTTTATTGATCACAGCTGGACCGTGGGGTCACAAATGATGCTAAATAGAAAGAAATAGAGAAACTTTTCAATGAAAATTCACATATTGGTTCAGACACACCTGGGAAATTATAATGTAAGCAAACTAAATGAATGTGATTGATAATAGACTCTGGTTTACATATGTCACTTTTGGTGGTTTTGCCATGTAGAAGACCACAATAAACACATTCTACTCTATAATTTTTTTTATCTCATCCATTTGGTGCTAAGATTGCTCTCCTAAAGCCTCTCATCCTCAGTCTAAGGTTTGATTTTTAGACCTGGCAATAAGTAGTATGAACCCAACCCAAATACATCTCAAATAAGAGACCAACATTTCATTGTGTCTCCTTTGATGTTGCATTGCACTGTGCACATCTTCTGGCAGTGCAGATGAAGGCTATTGATATAAGGTATCCAGTCAAAGACATGTGTTTACAATTACAGCTTTCAAAATAAAGAGAGGATACATAACAATATCCCTGGGGATATGAAAATCCCACTATGAGAGAAACATGGCCAGAGGCCAATAGTTTGTACTGGTCTACCTAACGAACAGTGTATTTTCATCTCAAAATGTGCATTCTATTTATAATAACATAAAGCCATTTTTTACATGAACAGAATAATTAGGCATACTTGGCAGAGCCACATAACTAAAAGCTTGAGAATATTAAGTTGATAGAGTATAACATTGTCTGGCACAAGGAAAGGCAGGCTTAGATGAGGGCATGCTGGGTTAAGGTGCTTGTATATACCATAAGCAAAATTACACCCTGCTGTGAAGGAAAGAACACACAACACAGGATTTAGAAGATGAGGTCTCTACATTACACTCCGAATTGTTACCAAATAGCAGCTTCAGAATCAATAAGCCAACTCCTCCAATGACCTGGGTAATAAGCAATTTCCAAGTTCCAAGAGCCGAGTAGTAGTGTAAATTCTATGATGTCAAGGCCAGTGTTAGAAGGGTGGACTCCACATTGAATTCTGAGTTCATAAAATTGGGAGGAAACTTAAGGGTTGCCACATGTCCTGGCTCTTATTCAATCCCCTTGCCTTGCCTGAATCAAGAGAGAAAGAAGTGAGAACTTACTACTGTGGGGGTCACCAGCCCAATGCCTGGTCTATGAATACCAACATTGGTATCCATTGGGGTGTCTTTGCTGGTTGTAAAGCAGGAAGAATATGTAAGTGGCAACAAGAGAGACAGACAATAAGAACATCTGCACTGAGGTGCAGCTGAGGTGACTTGCCAGATGCTCTTATTGGAACACTGGAAGCTGAGGATGGCTGATACTTGCCATATGTTTGTCAGCCATCGTGCCAGAAAGAGAACAACAAAATTAGAAGAAACCCAATAGTCAAAAAAGACAAGGGGAAGAAGGAATGGACAGTGTCCTGGAAATAGATGTTTCACAGTGAAAGATGTCTATTATAGTTCAGTGCATGTTTATGACTTTTTGAGTCCATTAAAAATATCATTGTTCGTAATTTTACAGGTGATCATTTTATATTCTTGTCAGTATATCATACGAACCAACAGGTGACTACTACATGCCCTCAGTTTTATGTGCTAATGATTTTTTTTCCATTATCTTTATTAATCCATCTATTCGTAATCTGCCTTGGTTCTGAAATGACAATTAATTTCACATTTAGCCAAGGAGATGGAATTCAAAAAGAGATTTAAAAAAAGAAAACTAAAAATTTCAAAAATATAATAAAAAGTAAATAGTCATTCGGTAAATTAATATAAAATGTTTAGATTCAGATGCTCAGCAACACATTTTAATGCTATGAGGTGAACTATAGGGTATGTGTGCTCACCAGAGAGAGCAAGAAAGTAAAAAAGCACACCCCTGGCAGGATGACCATGCTGAAATCCTTTCTCCTCCATTCTACTTTCGGGATTTGGTGTGTGCACATACACACACCTGGAGTGTTCTTCAAGCCACCAGGTCCAGGACTGGAACCATGCAGTCAGTTATGTGAGATCTAGTACCTTAACCATTATGCCACCTGCTGGCCCAAAGGGAAGACTTTTTTTTTTTTTTGAGAGATTTTCACTGTAGGGCGTGTGCGCTCGCCAGACAGAGAGAGACATAGAGACAGAAGGCGAGAAATCACCCCCCAGGGGAGATGGTCATGCCACAATCCCTTCTCCTCCATTCTCCTCTCGGGATCTTGGGCACGCACGCACACGCGCCCGGCGTGAGTTTTAAGCCACCGGGTCCGGGACACGAACCGCGGTCGACTACGTGGGAGTCCAGCGACATAGCCATTACGCTAACTGCTGGTTCCCCCAAAGGGAAGACTTTTAAAAAGCATGGATAATAGATAATAACCCATTTCTTTGTCCCATAAATGACTTGCCTCTCTATTAACTACTGAAGATAATTTTATAGTATTGTTAACTGGACTGGTGAGAAATGTACACATGCTGGAATATTCACTTTGCAAGCTAAGTACCATGTGGTTGAATGTATAAAAGTAGTTGAAATGAATTAAAGGAAAAAATTAGTGAATTGTAAAAAAATAAATAAAATAAATAAAAAAGCATGGGTAGTTGTGAGAGGCTGCACACCAGCGAATATCACCGGTTTCTCAGAAAGCAAACAATTACACAATGCCAAAGGCCATGATTGGCTCCCTGTGGCGAGCACTGCATACGGAAGCCATCTCGAGCTATCTGCCATCTTGGAAACCATTAGGCTTCACTTTCTCACTGAGCAAACTGTTTCTCAGAAATCATGTGATCAACCGTTCTCCCCAGAAGTGGTTGGGTTTCTAGGCAACGGGAGAGATCCACCCACATCAATGATTGGTTCATGCTGTTGTATTTCATTTGCATTTCGGGCAACCAATTGGTTCCCACCAGCTGTATATAACTCACCATTTTTCCTGAATAAACGGAAGTAGATGGAAGAAGACGACTTGATCAGCACCTGGTAGTGTGTGTGCGTGTGTTTGTCCCATCTCTCACTCCCTCCCCCAAGGGACCTGTTCCACTGTCCCGCAGGCCGGGACAGCTCCCTTCAAAAACCTCACCTTCAGAACCATACTCTGATTGACTACTTCCCATAAAGGCCACAATTGGTTCCCTTCAAAAAACCTGACCTTCGAAACCATACTCTGATTGGCCACTTCCCATAGCAAATTGGTGAGCTTAGAATCCCTCAGATTTGCATAATCCGGCACATCATGTTTGGTCCACAGAAGCAACCAATCATAACCCCCACCTTTTCAATCCTTCATTCAACCAATCACGGCCCTCCAACGTGTATATAACCACGATGCCTGGCCCACAATCACCAGACGACCAGGAAGACAACACAGACGACCAGGAAGACGACACAGACGACCAGGGAGACGACCCTGAAGACCCTAAAGAGTTGTAACACCGTCATCTCCAGACGACCCTGAAGAGTTGTGACTCCGGACGACCCTGAGGGGCTGTGGGACTGTGTCGTCTCCGTGCTGCTCACAATACACAACACGATGCATCATCTCTGTGCTGTACCATGCTACCCACAATAAATGGATGACCCTGAAGACACTGTGTCGTGTCCATGCTGTAATACTACGCCACTTGTCCCGGCTCTCACTCCTTCCCTCAGGAAACCTGTTCGACTGTCGCCCCCCCCACCCCCGGGGTTGGGACAGGTAGTGGAAATATGTTCAAAGGCACTTACCATTAGACATCAGGAAGATGACCTGATAGTATGATGTGTAAGGCAATAGGGTGTGTTATAGGAAGACCAACAAAGTCTTCACTGAAACACAATTTTATTGGATATTTAGGTATTAGCATACCTTGGGCTCAAAGAAAAAAGATATCATTCAAGTTCTATCACTCTGCAAGTGTACAGAGGTAATACTAAAATTTGTATTAGTGTTATTTCATCTTTCTAATTGCTTCAGAGGACAGAGAAAAATGAAATTACAGCATCTTACACCTGAATCTTCAAATGTCTTTTATTTTTAATCTTCTCCCACATTTTATACATTTGCAATGTTACATTATCCAATAAATAACTGACATAACAAAATTCTAAATTTATTCCCAACTCCTCTATACTCAATTAGGTTGATGGACAGACTTTAAATCATTTGAAGTTAGTTTGATCCTGTCACTATACTTTTAGATTTGATATGTTCGGATATCACTGCAAAGGGATGGTATCACGTGATTGGATTCCTCAATTGAATAGATTTAGTGAAGTACTTATTGACGAAATGTCATACATCCCACCAAAATAAATAAATTGATTGTTTTTCTCCTTTAATTTGGAAACTCGTAGTCACCAAAATCGAGTATGAAGTAATTTTTCCTTGTGGTAGTCACTCTTAAATTTTTCAATGTTAAGTGGCATGAAACATAAAATTTGGGAAAATAGTTTGTCTTGTTTACCATTAAAAGAGAGAGAGTGATTTAAACTATTGAAAAATTAAAGGAAGCAGCTGCTTCATTTTGCTCAGTTGTGGAAATAGTTCTGAAAATAGAGTCTTAGTATCTGAGTGGGTCTTTGGAAGGTAGGTAGGTATAAACTGTCCTCTGTTGACTAGGAGTTGATTAACCTGAGAGATTACACAGAAGACCTAGGTCATCCTCTTTGCAACCTAAGTTCTCCTCTTTACTATCACCAAAAGTCATCTGTTTTATATAGGTTTGGGAAAAAAAAGTAAAGAACACAACAGTAGGACCCAATGTAGCTCTGGCCCTAAATAAATCCAGGTGGAAGCAAAAGGAGAAGGGCCCTGATCCATGTGAATCTGATTTTATGGATCATAAGCACTCACCAATAGCAGAGGAGTGTGCTCAAGTACTGGCCCAAATGGAATGAGTATCCGCTCTGAGCTCTCAAAGAAGCTATCCTAAGTCCTCTTGGGAAAATCTTCGCATAATAAAGAATTTTGGAAGCTGTGTTCCTAATCTGTATCTTTTAAAGGAAGTCAGAGTCAACTAAAAAATAAGAAAAGACAAGGACATGGGGAGGAGACAGTGGCACAGCAGTAAAACAAGATGCTCTGTGAGGATGACATACAGGAAGGTTCCAGACTGTCCCAGATAGCTCTCTGAGTACACCAAGCACACACGTTCACATGATCCTGAGCTGGCTGAGGCCGGGGGTTGATTACAGCGTCAAGACTCTTTTGGGGATGTGCGCTCGCGCTCGCTCTCTCTCTCTCTCTCTCTCTCTTGCTCATGGAATAAACAAACATTTTTTAAAAAAAAGAAAGGAAGAAAAATTAGGGTTTTATTTTTTTTTTTGAGAGGTTTTTGCTATAGGGTGTGTGTACTCGTTAGAAAGAGACAGAGAGACAAAAAGCGAGAAATCACCCCCAGGGAAGATGGACACACCACAATCCCTTCTCCTCCATTCTCCTCTCTCTCTTGGGGTCTTGGGCACGCACGCACATGTGCCTGGCGTGAATTTAAGCCACCATGTCCTGGACTTGAACCCTGGTCCACTACATGGGAATCCAGTGACATAGACATTACACTAACTTCTGGTCCCATTAGGGTTCTTTTAAAAGCTCATGGAAAATACATATTATGAAATCATAAGTGGATTTCAACATTCTTTAACACTAAAATAAATTCCTATGTTAATTTCATTTTTGTCCATAGACTTTTTGAAGTACCCTCATATATGGGACATTTTATTAAGAGATGTTAGAGTGGTCAAGATTCTGCTATGTTAAAGACTATTCCAAGATTTCATCAAAATCTCAACACCCAGCATTTTGAGTATTCTTAGGATTTGAACAAAATGGTGGGAACAAATCAGGAAAAAGATGAAAGGTATTTCCAAGTCAGACAAGAATGGAACTTCTTTTTGACCAGTTCTATCAGTCTTTCATATGGAAACATTTGAAAATTTGACTCCAAAACAGAAAGAAAATAAAAAGGAAATATGGAGAAAACATAGATAGGTATTACATACAATAACATAAAATAGAGGGAGATACGTTCCACCAAGCTAACATACACATTACATCCCATATTAACATATAAAACTCCCACTGCACTGAACTATGCTATAAGCAGTGAGCATTGTCAGGCAAAGACTCTGTCCTTTTTCTTTTGAAGTATCTGGAGTCCACATCAGAGACTGACATGATACCTGACACTCTCATAGGTGCTCAATGATGCTGGTTAAACCAAATAAATTTCCTCTACATCTTTTCATTTTGCTACAAGACAGTAAATGAAGAGTGGGTAAAAAGGAGGTAAGTGATGACATGAGAGCACTAAATGTCATGGTGGATGATAAGACAACAAGCCCATCCGCACATATTGGGTCACTGGAAAAGTCATGATGTATTTTTTCTATGTTTTTGTATGCAAAATTGCAAAATTGGTTGTTGGACTTTTTTCCAACAACCCACTATGTGTTTAATATTTTCAATACATTTTCTAAGGAAAGTTCATGGTAAAACTTTGGAAATCCTATTGTTCTTGGATTTCTAACTCAATGTTTAGATTTTGTTGTTCCAGAGAGGCCTAAATCAGTAAGAATAGACTGACTAGAAATTTGGTCAATTGCATTCACAGTTACCTGTATTACATTTACTTTACACAGGAAGGGCAGACACCTCTGCAAAGAATGTTTAGCTCTTGGAAGAACGGAAATTGGCCTAGCAAGTTCACAGTAATAACAAAATCTTGGTTCAGAAAACCTATCTTGACTAAAATTATCCCTCCTTCCTGTGCAAAACAATTTTCCTCTATGTCTTTGAGGTAACCTGACAGTGCTCACCACGTGGCAAGCACTGCTCTGAGCATTTCACATTGACACGTTAATGTATTAATCATCACATCGAGTGAGAAAACTGAGGCAGACATAGTCTTCTGCAAAGTCACAGCAAAGGGCAAATCTGGGATGTGAACGCAGTCCAGATGGTTCCAGAACCAAGACTGTAATCATTATACTATACAAGATATGTATGCCTTCACTTATGATTTGTTGTGCCAGTTAATTCAGAACATAAACACAGCCAGTTCAAAGTTTAAACTATCTCTCAGAGATATGCATGCCTGCTGTGAGTATCCCTTCTCTTTTTATCCTCCCTGAGATGGAATCTGGGTACAAGAACATTACATAGCACCTTTGGCAATACAGAAAGAGGCTCTTCTCTGCATGGGCCTCAGCTGTTCTGTCTCACCCTACTTGGTCTTTGAGTGTTGCTTCTGACTCTTGTTTTCCAGTTCAAATAGCAAGGTAACCCATTTCCTTAGGACAAGAGCTGACATCTGATATGCTGTCGCCCATATCAGTTGTGATGTCTACCACGTTCTGTACTCTCCAAACTTGACCTCAGTTTCTTTTCTTCCCTCAAGACTCTCACCCTTCTTTGATATTTACTAAGGCATGTGTTAACTTCTGGATCCCCTGTTTGTTATTTGTAATCTCAGAAAGCAGAGGAAGTATCTCAGCTTCTCAATCAGCTCAAACATATCATACTATTCTCGCTCTACAGCTGCTGCTGTTTTGGGATGAGGTCCACTTCCCAGAATCCCATGAAGGAAGTGGTCACAAGCCCCTGCTTTGGGGCTTCACATATATTTGATCTCTTTCCTGTCCTCTAAGTTATAACACCAAGAGGGGGTGAAAGTCTGGGTGAAGCATGGGCCAGTGATCAGGCAACCCAGTTCTCTGTTGTCTTCACTGAAATTGCCCTCAAAAAAAAAAAAGTTTGGATGCCAAAATCAAAAAACTGACTCTTCTGTTCTTGTGCAGATGCTTCCTTTTCTCTGAAACACTGGATGTCTCAGTCTCAGTAGGTAGAAGCAACAGAAACAGCAAGAAATACTTCATGTAATTGCTTTGCCCAGTAGAGGGCACTTTTTCTTGGGCAGAGGTCTCACACCAAACTACCTCAAGTGTTCTGGCTCACCTAACGATGAAATACTTAGGCATAAAATAAACTGCTATAAGTGTTAATTTTTTAGACTTTTCTCACCATATTCCATGAGTTCTTTAAAAACATTAGGAATCATGGGAATTCTTTTGCTTAACATAATATCACTGCAGAGAGACTTAGTCAATTATGAGATTTAAACAGGTATTATATGCTAAAAATTGGTATCTGGGGCCAGCTATTGGTACAGTGATTAAGGTGGCTGGATTCCACATGGCCGACTGTGCATGTGAGCCTCAGCTCTGTCCCTTGAAAAACCTGCTGGATTCATGTACTTGCATGCCCAAAATATGCTGTCTTTTATAATCATTCATTCATTCATTCATTCATTTTTGTTGCTGTTATTGCTACTTTTTGATCTGGTCAGAGAGAGAGAAAGTGAGAAAGCAAGCCTACAGGTCCAGTACTCGAACAGCGGTTGGCCATGTGGGAGTCCAGCACATTACTCACCACAGAACCTGCCAACCCAACCCAAAATCCTAAATACAGAAGAAACAAAGGAAAGGGATTATGGTATGACTTTTCCCCATAAGGAGTACTTTCTCATTTTCCTTCTTTTTTCCTCTCCAGCAGGTACAAATGCCCTCTAGCAAATTAAAAAATAAAAAAAGTTATTTGAATATTTAATATTGACTCATTTTTTATTTCAAGAGATATTTACAGACGCAGGTGCTGCTAGAGACATGGCAGTAAGTAAAGTACATAGGAACACTTGTCATGGAGGTTACAGTCTTTTAAAGGAAGGACACATCTTTATGATTCTTCCCTGAGGACATGAGTTACCCTGCTCAAACCAAGAACCAGTGGGCAGTTAGCTTCCTAGGCCGAGGTAATGACACAGGGAAAAGCCCAGCAGTACAAAGGCATTTGGTGAGTCTGAACCCTCAAGCAATGGAAGGAACACCCACGTGACTAAATCACAGACTGGGAGGGGGATGGGGAATAGTGTAAGATAAAAATGGAGAGGTAAGCAGTGACTAAATTGTGGCCTGACAGGTCATGTTAAGGATTTTCTACCTTCTTAAAAGAAATAGAAGACCCTAGATGTTAACTCAGAAAATGATGTTCTAAGGACTGCATTTAAAGCATTTTACCATGATTGAAGTAGAGAAACATATAGAATAGGTGTTAATCACAGACACAACAAAATCACTTTAGGAGATATAGAAGTTTAGTTAACAAATAATGGTATGTTGGCCTTGGATGTGGGTAGGGGAGTGGAGAAAAGTGAGATAATTAAAAATATTTCCTTGAGGCAAGCAGGTGGCATAGTGATTAAGGTGTTGGATTCCCATATAGCTTGAGTTGAGTCCCAGGCCTGCGAATTGCTCTCACTGTCTGTCTGTCTGCCTCTCTCTCTGTATGTCCATCTCTGGTCTAAATAAAGAAGAAGAAGAAATAAAATTAAATAGATTTTTTTTTAAAAAAAAAGAAAAGTAAAGAATGTTTTCTAGAAGAGTAATAGGACTTTGTGATAGATTGGGTGTGAGGGGTAAGACATAACAAAAAGATCTGAAAAAAATCAGTAAGGGTGGGGACTGAAGCTGTCTTACTACTGTGCATGTGAGCCTCAGCTCTGTCCCTTGAAAAACCTGCTGGATTCATGTACTTGCATGCCCAAAATATGCTGTCTTTTATAATCATTCATTCATTCATTCATTCATTTTTGTTGCTGTTATTGCTACTTTTTGATCTGGTCAGAGAGAGAGAAAGTGAGAAAGCAAGCCTACAGGTCCAGTACTCGAACAGCGGTTGGCCATGTGGGAGTCCAGCACATTACTCACCACAGCACCTGCCAACCCAACCCAAAATCCTAAATACAGAAGAAACAAAGGAAAGGGATTATGGTATGACTTTTCCCCATAAGGAGTACTTTCTCATTTTCCTTCTTTTTTCCTCTCCAGCAGGTACAAATGCCCTCTAGCAAATTAAAAAATAAAAAAAGTTATTTGAATATTTAATATTGACTCATTTTTTATTTCAAGAGATATTTACAGACGCAGGTGCTGCTAGAGACATGGCAGTAAGTAAAGTACATAGGAACACTTGTCATGGAGGTTACAGTCTTTTAAAGGAAGGACACATCTTTATGATTCTTCCCTGAGGACATGAGTTACCCTGCTCAAACCAAGAACCAGTGGGCAGTTAGCTTCCTAGGCCGAGGTAATGACACAGGGAAAAGCCCAGCAGTACAAAGGCATTTGGTGAGTCTGAACCCTCAAGCAATGGAAGGAACACCCACGTGACTAAATCACAGACTGGGAGGGGAATGGGGAATAGTGTAAGATAAAAATGGAGAGGTAAGCAGTGACTAAATTGTGGCCTGACAGGTCATGTTAAGGATTTTCTACCTTCTTAAAAGAAATAGAAGACCCTAGATGTTAACTCAGAAAATGATGTTCTAAGGACTGCATTTAAAGCATTTTACCATGATTGAAGTAGAGAAACATATAGAATAGGTGTTAATCACAGACACAACAAAATCACTTTAGGAGATATAGAAGTTTAGTTAACAAATAATGGTATGTTGGCCTTGGATGTGGGTAGGGGAGTGGAGAAAAGTGAGATAATTAAAAATATTTCCTTGAGGCAAGCAGGTGGCATAGTGATTAAGGTGTTGGATTCCCATATAGCTTGAGTTGAGTCCCAGGCCTGCGAATTGCTCTCACTGTCTGTCTGTCTGCCTCTCTCTCTGTATGTCCATCTCTGGTCTAAATAAAGAAGAAGAAGAAATAAAATTAAATAGATTTTTTTTTAAAAAAAAAGAAAAGTAAAGAATGTTTTCTAGAAGAGTAATAGGACTTTGTGATAGATTGGGTGTGAGGGGTAAGACATAACAAAAAGATCTGAAAAAAATCAGTAAGGGTGGGGACTGAAGCTGTCTTACTTATCACTGCATTCCTGACTTCTAGCACAGTTCCTGACACACCTAGAATACTTGTTGAGTGGATATATGTGCAAATAGATTGATAGGCTATACTTTTACTGATATAGGAAACACTGGCAAAAAAGCAGAGTTAAAGGTTAGTATCATGAATTCAGTTTTGAACATAGAGAGTTTGAGATGCCTGTCTCAGTGAAGAAAAACAACTATAAGAACTGAATATATACATGTACAAGTCAAAAGAGATGTGTCTGAATGTACTCATTTGGACATTGGTAACACGTACAAGGTAATGAAAGGAGAGAAACAGAAAAGATGACTTGGGAATAGGAAGGCAAAAGGAACTCGAAACTCAGCTCTGAAGGACACTAACATTTAAAATTCAAGCAGAAAAAAACCTGTCTCCTGTTTTCAACAATTTTTTTCTAATAATGAATTAGTGAATCAGACTACACTTAAAAATTTTAAGTTGAAGAAAGTTTTTGTATAATTAATATTTATTGAAAATGTTCTTTTTCACAAATATACTAGGTGCTAATTAATGTAGAGAATGAATAAATTTATAAAAAAATGCTTGAAAAAAAAATGTTTGAAAAAACCAAAAAAAAAAAAAACAAATATACTAGGTGCTAAAAATATAGACTTGAGGCATTTTCTCTACCCTAAAGGAACTTAGTGACCTAATCAGACATATGAGGATGGAGGAGACTTGGAGATAAAGAATTTGCTCATATCAGAAAAGTTGTATATCAAGTCCTCAAACCCAGATCTGCTGATTCCAAAGCCAAACATTTCTTCATAAATATTTGTCATTCAAACCATTGTAATTTTGAGCTGCAAATATAAGCATTTGGCAGAATGAAGGTAGAGAAGGTATTAATCTGAAACTCTTCCAACTCTAAATCACATGAAGACAGGAAATATGTTTTAATTACCACTACTATATATGCTACTACATATACTTAGCTCCTAGTTACAATACTGACTACATGGTTGATATTGAGTAAGTAGTTGCAGAAATAATGAAAATAAGTTAATTAGATGATGATTAAACTTCCTTAATGATACAACCTACTCTGCTAATGAGTACATTTTAAAACTGGTTCTACAGAAACATTTTAGTCTAAGTTTAAAAACTAAATTACAGTCATTAAGTTACACAGATTTTGTCAAGGTGTGTCCTACCCCCAAAATCATCTAACTTCAGTGGTCCATAGCTTTGGGGGTGCCAAAAAGCAGTACTAATTTAAAAGTGTAATATTTTATTAGTCAAAAATAGATGAGGGAAATAATCGCAACAAAATATACTTTATTCACTTGTGTAGAAAAATAGAGCAAAATTCACAAATAAGTATGTAATAATTCTATGTGTTTTTGAAGTGCTATCATCATTAAAAGTTTTGTAGGGACATCCACCCCACTGATAGCCCTTGCTGCATGATTTTTTTTCCATTTTTTAATATTATTCATACATTAAATTGCTATACATCGTTTAGATTGTGAAGAGACTTTCATCCCCTCCGCCACACGCCTTTGAACTCTCAGGTGTGTTAACTTGGAGAAGCCTCCCCACTCCCCACACCACTGAGATACCCACCCCAGCAATGGCCCTGGCTGAACTGAGTGGTGGGGAGACTAAGCTGCAGAAAGACTGTGCTCATCCCCAGCCCCATGCCTCTGAATTCTCAGACTTCATTTTCTGAAGCGCCCAGTGGGTGCCGTGACCCCTCTGTCTTCCTCAATTGAAGCTGTTTTCTAGAAATTGGGAGGACTTTGAATAATCCAAGTCCAGAGACAACAGTGTAGGTTGCTGAGTGAGCATCAGGGAGATAGAGTAGCAGAGAGATCCCCAATCACCTTCTCCAGCTTACCTGTGAACACTTAGAATTAACTTGAAGAATTTAGGAAGAAACGTATAATTCAACTGATGACTAGAAACCATCACAGAGGCACAACAATATGAGAAACCAAGGAAATATCTCTCCCCCAAGGGAAAGCAACAATTCCTCATCACCCACAGACAATACTATGGAATCTGTGGAAATGTCAGAGAAACATCAGAGTATGTATAGTGACAAAACTATATGAGATGCAAGAGAAAAGAAGACAATGAACTACAGAAGATGCAAGAGAAAAGAGACAATGAGCTCCAGGAGGTAAGGAAGCCCTTTCACAATTTGAAAGAAGATACAGACACCATAAAAAAGAATCAAACGGAATTGTTAGCGATGAAGGCTATAATATGGGAAATCAAAACCTCCCTCAAAAGTATTAAAAGCAGATTATATCATGCAGAAAATCGAATCTTGGATGTAGAAACAAAACCTCTGACCTAGAAAAACTTATCAAAGGGACCAGCAGTTAGCATAATGCCTATGTTGCTGGACTCCCATGTAGTCGACCACGATTCACGTCCCAGACCCGGTGGCTTAAAACTCACACTAGGCACGTGTGCGTG
>NW_006159859.1:8318748-8319270 GCF_000334495.1 Tupaia belangeri chinensis
GTGGAGCCCCCACGCCCTATGGGAAAAACCCCCAAAAAAAAAAAAAAAAAAAGAAAGAAAGAAAGGAAAACTTATCAAAAAGACTGAGAAAATAGCCGAGAATAAAGAGGACAATATACGAGAAATACTTGATACCGTTAAGCAACCAAAATCCAGATAATTGGTATCCCAGAAGGTGAAGAAAATAATAAGAGCACTGATAATCTATTCAATGAAATCCTAGAAGGAAACTTTCCAAACATAAAGAGGCGTTCAAATATTCAGACCTGAGAAATACAAACGACCCCGAATAGAATCAACCCAAGATCTTCTCCGTGGCACATCATAACCAGACTGGCCAAAACCACAAAGACAAGATATTAAAATTGTCAAGAGAGAAATTTCAAGTTACTTACAAAGGTAATCCCATAAGGATAATATCAGACCTTTCATCAGTCTATGGTACAGACTGAAGGATTGGAGAACAAAAACACATTGAAAATAGTTATGGACACTGAAGACAGTGTGGAAAATGGGAAGAGT
>NW_006159859.1:8319301-8333797 GCF_000334495.1 Tupaia belangeri chinensis
TTAGGAAGAAGTATGACATCTGTGGGACACAGAAATGGTTTATTACCTGTTGATGATAATGTATATAGTATTCCCAACTGGACTGGTCTAAAGTGTATTTCATGTTGGGTAAATTCTCTCTACAAGCTAAATGATGTATAGCGATTGTATAAGAAAAGAATAAAAATATAAATAATAAAATATGTATTTGAAGGAAAAAAAGAGTTTTTAAGTCTAATCATGTGGAAATTATCTTATGTATTTTATAAAAACGAAGATCAATCAAAAATCATCATATAATTAATTAGGTTAATTATAACATCATCACTCTCAAAAGTTACCAAAAAGAACATACCCTTGATGAGGACCAAGTATCTAGAAATGTCTAAATTATAAAATTGAATTCTTCTTTTTGGTACCATGTACAAAAGAGAAAAAGGGAAAATATATATTTAATTGCTTTTAAAATGAAAGACATGTAATTATTTCCCATTCACATAATTCAAAACCCAGTGAATGATTTTTTTCAAACTTTTTTCCAATAATCAGTCATCAGTCCAATAATTTTTTGAGAGGTTTTTGCTATAGGGTGTGTGCACTTGCCAGAAAGAGAGAGACAGAGAGACAGAAAGTGAGAAATTACCCCCCCAGGGGGGTGGCCACACTGCAATCCCTTCTCCTCCATGCTCCTCTAAGGATTTTGGGTACATGCAACTGGCATGGGTTTAAGCCACTGGGTCTGGGACTTGAACCACAGTTGACTACATGGGAGTCCAGTGACGTAGCCATTATGCCATCAGCTGGTCCCCAATAATTTTTTTAACTATAACTAAATTAATATCTAGGTAACAACTACTATAACCTTATCTTCAGAATGCAGTTTTCTTTCAAGGAATGGATGAAAGAATGTTGTTGTGAAATTCCTTACAATTTGTTTTCATTAAAGCATATCAAAGCATATTATTTGAAACTTAAAAATATCAAAAGAAATTATTTATTATAAAATTAATGTCCAAAACTCAGTTTCCATTTGTCTAATTCAAAGCAAGTTGATTGATGTGTAAGTAATAGAAACCATTCATTCAGCATAACTAATCACTGTTATAATATTATTTTTAAAATCTGGATTCAGGTCTCATTTTTCCTACTACTATCCAAACCAGAAAAAGAACTTTAATTTTTTCTTTATTTGCTGGCCATGACCTTTATTCACCCTGATCTTTTTTTCCCTTTTTGGATGTCTTACACCTCCTAATATATTATTTAAACTATCCATTACATTACTTACTAGCCAATAACACCAATAAGAAGAAAATTCTTCCAAGATAACAATGTCTAAGGTTACATTTTTAGATAGTTTTACATAGTTGTGATTCCCCATATAAGGCAAATCTTTGCCTGTGTGCTGATTTCTTCCAAAGGAAAATTTAAAAAGTACTAGTTCATGCAAATTAAAGATTCCTGGGTTTCCATAGGAAGTTTTATTGTATGCATTCTCTTAAGATCTTTTCAATTTGACTAGGACTTTTAACAATTATTTGCTAGCCACACCATCTATAGTGTATCACCACACGTTAGGGAGGAGTAATTTTGAAGCAAGGGATATAAAGTGGTCCCTCAAAAAGAGAATAGAACTCCATTAGAGACATAACAATATAGTCAAGTCTCTAAGGCTTTGCCCCAGAGAGAAGCATCTTCTCCCTGGGTGTTAACTACCCATTCAGTACCTCCCAGGGACAGCCCACTGATCAATAGCAAAGCACATGAAGGTAAACTAAAAACTAAAAATATCTTTGATACTTTCAAGTTCAAAGTCTACATGTTATATGGAAGTGCCTTTATATTTTGAAGTAGAGGACCATAAAGCAAAATAACTTTCTCTTAGGCAAACTGTTTATGGCAAAAGTGGTCCTCATGGTACCACATTTTCAAGTAATAAGAATACCAAAAGGGTAAATACAGTTCTCTAATTCAAAATATTCAAAGCGTTTTTTCGTGGGTGTACTCATAACTCAAAACCACTAGAGCTATAAAAAACATTCTTGGCAATATTCTATTAACTTTTATCAAGCCCAACTTGAGTAATACTTTTTTCAAGTAGAGGTGGTTTGAAATAATGTCTATGTAAGAATAGTAGAAAAATGTTTCTAATTTTCCTTAAAGATAGTCCCACAAATATCACTGAACATGTTGTCCTCTCTGCTTTCCTGCCTTCACCACTCTTCTACAAAGTGTGTTCCAACTGGTTACCCAGCTCTACTTCTTACAATTCACTCAGATGTCAGGGAAGTCAATGATACCTTAAGGAATACACGTAGTAAATCCATTATTTCCATTAAGAAGATGTTTCTTTTGGCCATGATTTTTCTCTGCAGTCCACTCTAATTCTCTTCTGTTCATTGTCTATCAAATAAGAACAAACCCCTAGAATTTTGCAAAAATGCTCTGTATGACTTCATCCATTCCCCCTGGACTTGTAAGAAGGATAATTTGCCTGGTGGTCTTTTAGCCTGCCACTAAATAGCAATCTCAGTCTCATCGAATTTCCAAGAGAAGAATTACATTTAGCACATCAATTAATAATGTGCTGTATCAGACGTTTATAGGTATAATCACAGCTCTTGCCATAAAGGATCCACCCAATTTGTAGACAGACACAGAATGTGAGGGGATAAAAGGCCACTCAACCAAATGCATGATTTCTAACATGCTTAGTTCTCCCACTATGCTTCTCCCAAATCATGACCTTAAAGACATTTGTTTACTATCTGGATAGAAAAAAAGGCAATGCTTGCATTTTACAAGTACCACAACCAAAGCTAATTGAGGGACCATGGACCTTGAGTTTCACCCAGAAAAAGGAGAAGAGCATGGAAGCTGGAAATCTTACACCAATACTTCTCTCCTAGGAATGAAAAGAAGTCCTTCTGAGGAAATATGAGGAGAGAAACACGTTTCCTCCCCTTATAGAAGAGGATAATAAATAGTAAGAAAATACTGTGATTTTATCTAGAACAGTTTGACACCAATATCAAGCTCAGATTTAATTTTATGCAGTATATTTTGTTGTCCAATGCTCTGCTCTGCACTATATTAACTTTCTGCAGTTTTCATCCGATGTAAATTGTAACTGGACACTAATATTTATTATTTATAGTTTCTCTTTGCAAACATGTTTTGTATCATAGACGTAGAACTACTTTTAAAATTAATTGTGGAAAGTGACTTGATTGCTGACAACCATAGAAGTAATAAAGGACTAAGAAATGGTGAGACAGGTTTGGAATTCAGCTGAAAGTAGTAATGGATACTAATTTGGGGCAATATTTCCAAATGACTAACTCTTAGGGATTGGCTCCCATATAAATGGAGCTGAGATACTTGAACATTGTTTTTTGCTTTCGAACTATTCTTATCTTTGCTACACATAAATCACATATAATCTCAGATGTCAAAATCTAGAAGAGGAACTAAATGCATAAAGAAGAAATGAAGCTGTTATGCAGTGTTCCATATATTGTGACCTTATGAAAGAAGATTCTCCTAGGACTTAATTTCCCAAACTATAAAAAAATTATCTCCAAGATCACTTCAAAATTCTGTAATTGTAGAATGGCTTAATATAGCTAAATATTAGTGTTTGTCGTGAAAGCATAAAATTAAAGTAACATTAATGCATTTTATAGGAAGGAAATGTAGACCATTATGTCTCATAGTATATGCTTTTTCCAATTGTTTAGCTGTTAAAGACACACACCCATACATACACATACATGTGTGTGCACATACACACAAACAATTCTTGAACTTCTGCTTCCTTAAGTGATCTCATTCAGTCTGATACCTTTAAAAGCCGTCTATACAATCTCCAGTCCTAACTTCTCCCCTCAACTTCAGACTTATCCCACTGGATAACCCCCATGATAGCTAACAAATATGTGAAGTATAATGTAATGTCTAATATCAAACTCTTATTAGTTTCCCTCCCAGGCAGCACAAACATGATTGTTGATATTTTCTTCACCACAATAAATGGCAAATCGGTTTTTTTTTTTTGAAATGAATTGTCACATTCCACCAAATGGTGAAATTATTCCTAACACTTAATGTTTCCCTCATATACCAGAACCAAACCATGAACAAATTCCTCACCTCTGACTTTGTAATAGACAAAATCTAATCATTTCGATTACCTGTACAACTACTATCCTGCACCAAGATAACATCTCTTCTCCAGGACTATTTCAAGAGTCTCCTACTGGTCTTTCTTATTCTTTAATCTTCCCTAAAGTCTTTTCACACAGCAGAGTGATTCTTCCATCATGCAAGCTGGATCATATAACTCCTCTACTCAGACCCCTCCAGTGAGTTCTACTACCAGTCAAGAATCAAGTCTTGCTTATAAGGCTCTAATTAATTTAATTTGCCTTTTGTATCCTGTTTGACCTCATCACTTTCCATTGTCCCCTCACTTATTCAGTCCATGGCCCCAATCTCCTGATTAATTTCTTTTCTTTTTTTTTTTTTTAAGAGGTTTTTGCTATAGGGCGCGTGTGCTCACTGGAAAGACAGAGAGAGACAGAGAGACAGAAAGCGAGAAATCACCCCCCAGGGGGGATGTCCATGCAATCCCTTCTCCTCTTAGGATCTTGGGCACGCACGCACACGTACCCGGCATGAGTTTAAGCCACCAGGTCCTGGACTCGAACCACGGCCAACTACATGGGAGTCCAATGATATAGCCATTACGCGAACTGCTGGTCCCTCCTGATTAATTTCTAACATCCACCTACTCCCACATGATATGCTACATATTTTAGTTTTTGTTCTCTCTCTCTCTCAACTAGAATCAAGGTTTTCAAAGTCAAGAGACTTTGTTTTGTGTTCTGCTATAGCCTTACAGACAATATTATTCAGAAATAGCACATCATCATATAAATAAATAAAATGGCTTCTATTTCACACACCATTGTGTTGGGCACATAAATCTTTTGTGAAACATAAAAAGAGATGAAACAGATAAAGAAAATGGTAGAGCAACTACCATTGCAAAAGATTAGTGTCTGTGCTGGACTGCACACTCGCGGTTAATAGAGCCAATCTCACATGGTCAACCACACAGCTCTAATCCCAGCCTCGGCAGCTTTAAAAACACACTGGGTGCACGTGTGCACCTCCCTAAATTCTGACAGGATGTGCAAATGGAAAAGAAAGGATTCCAATGTGACTAAACCCCATTAGAGGGGGAGCTTTCTCCCTTTCTTTCTCTTTTTTTCTTTGGCAAGAACATGTACCCTCTGATAATTTTAAATGAATACTTAAAATATTGATTATATTGTTATATAAAATTTCTATAATAAGAAAAACATAATAAAAATTGGGGTAATAGCTGTATTTCCTGCTACAGTTTTATACACATCTATACTTTTACACTACTGCACTCTCTGCAAGGAAAACCCCCCTCTCCCTTTTTTATCTACAAATTCTCAATTACTCTTCTAAATCTAGATTATATAACACCTCTTTAGTGATCATCTAAGCAAAAGAAATACATCGTTGAGCTATATGAAGACGCTTAAACTTCCTACTAATAAAAATGTAAAGTAAAACAATAAGAAATAATTTTTATGCATTAAATTCAAATACTCATTTAAAATCTGATGCTACTGATGGTATTCTAAAACTGACAGTTTTACATATGGTCTACTAGTGGGATGGAAAATGATAAAACACTCTTGGCAAGCCATTTAATAATATATTTGAGTATATGGACCATTTTGGAAAAAAGGAAAATATTAGAAATATTTAAATAGTAAAATGGGATCTACTTATTAAGTATATTATGATATGCATACAAAAAAATACAATGCTTTTCTGATACTGTTTTAAGTTAAAAAAAAAAAGTGTTAATGACTTATTAACGAGGGGAAAAAAAACTCCCAATACCAGCCACGGCATGGTAATTGAGGTGATTAGGCTGGAGTCCCACATGGCCAACTGCACAGTTTGAGTGCCAGACCCAGTGGCTTGAAAATCATATGGGGTGCCTGTGTGTGCATGCCCTAAACCCCCAAAAGGAGGGAAAAGAGGAAGAAAAGGGACTGCAATATGGTCATTCCTCATGGGGGTGGAGGGTGCTCTTTTTCTCTCTCTCCATCTAGTGAGTATACATACTTGAAGAAAAAAAAAAAAGAAAAAGAAAACTCTTGTACTCATACTTGGAGTTTATGAATTATGCAGTCACTACCTCTGACTCCATGGCTTTGTGGGCCCTACTCCTTGACACTCTTCCCCAAAAGTCTCACTCTTTCAGCAATCTGCCCCCATAGCAATATAGCCTACCAGAGATGTACTCCTAGTTTTACCCTCTTTGAAAGTAGATGGGATCAGCAGTTTATATCATGGTGATCATTAATGTGTAATGTCCATTCTAATAAAGGATGTAAATCTCAAGCCAAGGAAGCCATATTTATTAAAGGTAGCTCAGCATTTAAGAGAAAACAAGTCCCAAAAGATTACTACAGATAATGCTAAAGGTTTGATTAGTAGCCAGAAAATTTTACATCTAGTGGGTGCACAAATCAGAATTCCTTCTGATCTTAAGACCTATCACTAGAGAACTGATGAAAAAGACCAATAAAAACCCATTTATAGATACTGATACTGAACTCCTACATTCATATAATGATCAGGAAATTCTAATTACATTTGAGGCATCTTCTAGTACTTTATACAACATTTCTGAATCATAAGGTAGGAGATGTAGGAAATCAAGCTGTTCTACAGTCCTGGTCTTTATTAAACCCTTCTGCCCTTTGCTTCGGAAAACATGCTTTGAGTTATAGTTCTTCACATGCCTAGGGGCTACAGGACACCACATTAATTACAGTGCATTATTATTAAATGCATTATTTCAAAACCACATCTGTAGGCAGATTTGTTTACACTGTGAAGGCATGCCCAAACCTGTTCTGCTCGATTCCTTTATAGCCTATGGAGTTGCTTTCTCTCAATATGCATAAGCTGAAAAAAAATCAATCATATCCTTTCTCAAAAGGAAAGTGTTCTCTACTGAGGAACAAAATCCTAGAGCAATATATTTTTTCAAGATGTAGAGAGATCAGTTGGAAGAGTAAATGTGAAGTGATAGCCAAGAAATTTTTGAAAAAGAGGAACAGTTAAGGAAGGTTTTCTCTACCATAAATCAGAGCCATAGTAATATACATGAGAACAGCATGCTATCAGTGCAGGATATTGGTGCAGGAATAGAAAACCAGAGCAACAAAACAGAACTGACAGCCCAGAAATAGAAATACATGTACTTTTTTGTGTGTCTATTGTGTTTATGATAAATGTACATGTGGGATTTTCAAAGAGCTCCCCCAAAAAACATGTATCATGAAAAAAATGCATAAATTTCAAATTGTTTTGCACTAAATATATATGTTTGTTTTCTGGTGATTACTTCAGATCAGAGGGGAAAATAGTCAATAACAGAGAATTAGCATTTCTATATATAAGTAGAAGAAACTGAAGTTATTTTTCATATCACATTATAGAAAACTAAGATTTCCAGAAAGATTATAGAAATAAACATTTATTTAACTGTGAAAAATAATAGATTTAAAGGACCCTCTCTAATTTTCTTCTTATACTTTGACCGTTTACAAACACTCATTTACCCTGTATCTTTTTATTATTATTTTGTATACATTCAATCACTATACATCATTTAGCTTGTAAAGAGAATTTTCCCAACATGAAATACACTTCAGACCAGTCTGGTTTAGAATACTATTCACGTTATCATCAACAGGTAATAAACTATTTCTGTGTCCCACAGATGTCTTTTCTATTTTTTCATCTACCTCATGTCAATAAAGCACAATAGGGAGTTCAGAAACACACCCACACCTCTATGGTCAATTGATTTTGATAAGTGCCAAGTCAAGTCAAAGGAGAAATAACTCTTCTCAATGATTAGTCATAGGATAAGTATCCAAATGCAAGAAGTGATCTTTGATCTATACCTCATAACATATATAAAAACTAACTTGAAATGGAATACTGTAACTAAAATTATAAACTTTTCATGAGAAGACATACAAGAAATCCTAGTGGCATTGAAGCAGTTAAAGATTTCTTATACATAACACAAAAAGCAAATTATAAAAGATTTATAGACACCATTATATCAAAATGTAATGCTTTGCTTTTTAGAATACACTCTTAAGACACTGTTGAAAATGATAATTTAGAGATCAGCAGATGGTGTAATGGTTACAATACTGAACTCCCACTTACTCAACAGTAGTTTGAGTCCCAGACTTGGCAGCATAAACTCACACCAGGCATGTGTACGTGGGTACCCAAAATCCCAGGAGGAGAATGGAGGAGAAGTGACTGTAGCATGCTCACCCCCACTGGGGGGTGATTTCTCACTTTCTGTTTCTGTCTCTCCAGCGCACACTCCCTATAGCAATAACCTAGTGGTTAAGGCAGCTGGATCCCACATGGCCACCTATGAGGTTTGAGTCCTAGACCCTCTGCCTTGAAAAACATGCCAGGAACATGTGGATGTATGCCCAAAAATCTCAATGGGATAGAAAAATGGAGGAGAAAGGACTGTGGCATGAAGATGGCCCACTGGGGGTGCTGTCTCCCTCTCTGTCTGTGTGTATGTACATGACCGCCAGCAAATTAAGAAAGAGAGACAACGTGAGAGAGGGAGGGGAAAGAAGGAAGGAAGGAAGGAAGGAAGGAAGGAAGGAAGGAAGGAAGGAAGGAAATCCACAGATTGGGGGGAAATATTTGCATTGTTTATATGTAATAAAAGACATTAATACAAAATATAAAATCCTCTTAAAACTTCGTAAGAATTCAGACAACCTATTTTTTTTAATGGGCAATACATTTAAATAGGCAACATACCAACAAAAATATGCCTAGGGCAAATAAGAAGAGACACTCTACATTATTAATCATCATGGAAATCCAAATAAAATCATGAAATTCCACTATATACCTATTAGAGTACTTAAAACAACTGACAAAACCAAATTTTGCTGTGGATGGAGAACATCTGGAAGTGACATAAACTACTAGTAGGGAGGCAAAATGCTATAACCATTTTGAAAAACACCTTGGCAGTGTTTTATAAAGTAAAACATACGTGCACAATTTAACCCACAATTCTACTCCTAGGTATTTACCCAAGAGACATGAATCATGATAGGTGCCTTATTTGTAACAACCACAGCTATAATTCAAATGCCAATTCTGTCTTCCATGGACAGAGTATTTTATATTGACAGAATATTAATCAACAATAAAAAAAGAACAATCTATTGATACACTTAATGAAAAGGGAAATCTAAACATACAATAGTAAGTGAAAAAACTCAGAAAAGACCACATACTTTCTGTTAATTTATATGATATTTTATAATAACTAAAACTATAGTTTTAAAGAAAGACCTCCCTGTTCATGGACTGGAAGACAATAGTGTTAAAATGTCCAGAGTACCAAAATGATGTACAGATTCAAAATAATCCTTATCAAGTCCCAACAGCATTTTTCTAAAGGCTAAAATTTATGTGGAACCACAAAAGACCCCAAATAGTCAATGCAATCTTGAGAAAAAACAAAGTTGGAGGTATCACACTTTCTGATTTAAAATGTATTTTACAACTACATCAATCAAAAGAGTATGGGGCTGGCATATCTTTATGTCTTCAGACATACACAGAATAGAATAAAGAACCCAGAAATAAATTAAAGAATATACAGTCAACTTATCTTTGACAAAGGTGCCAAGAATACACAATAAGAAAAGGACGTCTTTAACAAATAGTGTCAAGAAATTGGATATCCACAAGCAGAACAGTAAAAATGGAACATTATCTTACACCATAAACAAAAGTCAGCTTAAGATGACTTCAAGGGATCACCAGATGGTGTAATGGTTACCAGGCTGGACTCCCACTTGCTCAACAACAGCTTAAGTCCTGGACCCTGACACTTAAAACTCACACTGGGTGTGTGTGCATGCGTGCCCAAAATCCCAAGAGAATGGAGGAGATGGGATTACGGTGTGGCTTTCCCCCAGGGGGGGTTTTCTCACTTTTTGTTTCTCTATCTCTCTGGCAAGAACATGTGCCCCATAGCAAAAATCTCTTAAAAAAAATAATAATTCAAGACTTAAAACATAAAACCTGAGACTGTAAAAACTCTTAGAAAAAGAGCACAGGAGAAAAATCTGCATGACTTTGGTTTTGGCAATGGTTTTATGGATGTGATCCTAAAAGGATAGGCAACAAAATCAAAAATAAGTAAGACTATATCAAACTGAAAAACTGCTTCACAGCAATGGAAATGATCACCAGAGTGAAATGCTAACTTATGAAGTGGAAGAACATATTTGTAAACAATATACTGATAAGGTGTCAATATCCAGAATATATAAAGAACTCCTAAAACTCAATAGCAAAAGCAGATAACCTGATTAATAACTGGACAAAAAACTTGAATAGACATTTCTTCAAAGTCAAATACGCTGACAATCAGTATATGAAAAAAAGTTCAATGTCACTAATCACCAGAGAAATGCAAATCAATCATAGAGAAACTTTTTTCCTTAAAAAGTTAAAAAAAGGAACTGCAATATAGAATCCCACTTTATACACAAGAACTGAAATCAGGATCTTGAAGTGATTTTAGTCCCCCAATGTTCACTGCAACATTGTATTTATATAATAGCCAAGAATGTGGCCATCTAAATGAGCACCCACAGGTGAATGGATAAAGAAAACATAAAATATACGTACAATGGAATACTGTTCAGCATTAAAAATTGAAATTTTGGAACAAGTATCTACACAAGTGAACCTGGAAGACATTCTGCTATATAAGATAAGACGGTCACACAAAAACAAATACTGCATGATTTCACTTATATGAAGCACCTAAAATAATCAAATTCACAGAATCAAATAGTAGAATAGTAGTTCCCAGGGGCTAGGTGGAGAAGGAAATGGGGAATTACTAATGAACAGTCATAAAGTTTCAGTTAAACAGAATGAATAAACTCTGGAGACCTGCTGCTGCCTAACATTGTACCCAGCGTCAACAAAACTGCATTATACACTTAAAAATTTAAGAGAGTACGTCTCAAGTATTCTTAACACAATATTCTTTTTAAATGATAGAAAAACAATAAGCTCTATGTTAAAAAGTAGATCAGTGGTTTCCAGGGTCCAATGGCAAAGATAGGAACCAACTGCAAAGGGGGATAAGAGACATTTGGGGGATTATGAAACTGTCCTAGTTCAGGATTACACTGGGCAATACGGACTGTACTCATATATCAAAACAAACCAAAAATTTAAAACTGAGTAATTTTTTTGAATGCCAATCATACCCCAGGAAAGCTGATTTTAAAAATATATCATAAATGGAAGATATTAAATGGTCATTACTTGCTGGTTACATGTTTGTTTACACAGAAACTACAAGAGAATCCCTTAGGAAGGTATTACATAAATTCAACATTGTTGTTGACATCTCAACAAGTATTATCCATCAAAATTTAAAGCCTTGTTATACCATAGCCAATTTTAAAGTGTAACATAACAAAGGAATTCATGAGAAAAAAAAAAACTTCCATGAAATATAGATGTGTTTCTTCATAAATTCAAGGCTAGATTTTATTTATCTCACTAAAAGTAAACAAACAAACAAAAATCTCGGATTACTGATTTATTTCATCATGCCAAGATTTTTAATTCTCATGACAAAAGATACTGTGTTAGCTACCTATTGCTGTTTAATACATTACTTACAAAACTTCATAGCTTAAGACACAAACATTTATTATCTCACACAGTTTTTAGGGGTCAGGAACCTGGTATGGCTTATCGCCAGGCTCTAGCTTAGAGTTTGTCCTAAATTTGCAAGGTCTTGGCCAGACTATGGTCTCTAAAGACTTGACTGGGGCTGGATGATCTGCTTCCAAGTTTGGTCACATGACTGCTTGGCCGGAGACCACTTCACACCATGTGGATCCCTGTACAGGGCTCCTCATTACATAGATTTCTGCCAGAACAAGTAAAATGTACTTGCGTGAGAAACAGAGAGGCCCATCCTCTATGGTGCAGCCAGTAACATGCAGGACCACAAAGCTGGAAGTCACATGTCAACATGGGTTGAGACACCAGCCTGGTCAACCAGGTGCATCCGTAAAAGGCCAGGATGGCAAGACTGGAGGGTAGGGATTGCAACATGGTTGAATCTTGTATCTTGTGTGTGGGGCCAGGAGAGAGGTGGTTCCTTCTCTCCCTTTTTCCCTCTCTTGTATGAGCACATGCACACAACACACACTGTACCATAACAAACAAAAAGAAGGAGAGACAAAGACACAGAGAAAGAAAAACTAGATAGAAGCTCTAGTTGTTTTACAACCTCCTTTCAGAAGTGACATCCCAAGACTTTTGCCATGATCTACTTATTAGGAGTGAATCAAATGCCACATGCTAGGAGAAGAGATTGCATAGATCATCGATATAAAGAGGTAGGAATCACTGGGCGCCATCTTGAAGGCCACCTACCAAAGACACCATTCAAAATTAAAAGAGGCCCAGTCTAGGTGGCACAGTTGGCAGTGTACTGAACTGTGGTGCTGGAAGCCATTTGGATGACTGCTGGTTTGGATCCCTAGGTCGGCCTGAACACATACTTGGTGTGCATGCAGTTGCCCAAGATCCTCATAAGCTGGATGGCCGCGGAAACGGGATTACATTATGATAAGAACCCATCGAGAGTATTTCTTTCTTTCTCTTTTTCTTGCTCTCTCATGGATACACACACTAGCATATTTTTAATTAAAAGAGAAAATATTGACAAGGAAAAAATACTTGCAATACATGTGGAAATGAAGAAACAGTATCAGAATGCCTCCTCCCCAAAAAAAAAAAAAAATCCAAAAAAGGAAAAGGCCAACAAACCAAATGAAAATGAGCAAGTTAACAAAAGAATCCAAATACATATGTTAAGTATTTTTGTGAAAAGTTGCCTGACCTCACTAATGAGAAATAATGTGAAATAAAATAAATTACTTCTTACCCATGATAGTAGCAATAAACCAAAAGTTATCAATATTTGGCAAGGATAAGGGAACACAGTCTCACACAATTCAGGGAGGAATATAAAATTTCTTTCCTTGTAAAGTTGACAGTGGAAAATCCCAGTGGCTCAGCCACTCTAATAATGGACACATAACCTAGAAAAACTCCTATACAGATGTCCCAGAGAGGAGTCTTTTCCAGACAAGTAAAGAATGTTCCCTTTAGCCTTATTTGTTTCTATAAAATTCTGGGAACATCCTAAATAGTCATCAACAGGAAATGGATATAAAATGAGCTACTCATGGGGCCAGCAGGTGGTGTGGCCGTTAAAGGTGCTGGGCTCCCATATGGCTGACCATGGTTCGAGACCCAAACCTGAATGCTTGCTTTCTCACTTTCTCTCTCTCTCTTTCTCTCACTCTGCCCCTCTCTGACCAAATTAAAATAAATAAAGTACAATAATTCTTAAATTTTTTTAAAAATAAGCTATTCATACAAATGAATGCTAATAAAATAAATGAACTGAATCTAAGAATATAGATATATCATAAAAAATAATACTGAATAATAAAGCCAGTTGTGGAGTAATAACAAAGTAAATTCACATCCACACAAATATTTCCAGTGAATACAAGGCATACTTACACTATTCATAGACGCATGAAAATAGTAAAGTAAAAATAAAACGTGAATCATAAGAACACATGCTAAATTCGTTACAGTGGTTGACTCTAGAAAACAAAAGCCATTATGTCAATAATAAATTGGAAGGAAAAAATCATTACTGTCTGTTAGTCCTATATGGTATATTTTGTCATTTTCATTACTTACTAATTTTTTCATAATATGGCACTTGAACACTTATGCATGATGGCTTGACAACCTAAAAATGAATAAGATGACTCCTTGTTCTAAAAGAACTTACACTTCCATATCAGTGAAATTCTAAGAGTAATTTCATTTTATTTATTGGTACTATTTTAAATTTGTCACAGGGTACATAATGCACATGAGAGAGAGAGAAGGTGACAAAGCGAGCCACCAGGTTCAGGACTCAAACCGTAGTCCACTATGTGGGAGTCAAGCACCTTAACCACCACAATACCTGGTGGCCTCCGTATTAGTGAAAATTTAATGCATAAGTACACACCATTAAACACAGTGGTTTAAAAAAAATTTATGCAGGGTCTTCAAAAAGTATGTGAAAATGCATATTATGAAAAACACTAGGAACCAGCAGTTAGCATAATAGCTATGTCGCTGGACTCCCACGTAGTCAACCGCGGTTCGCGTCCGGGACCCGGTGGCTTGAAACTCACGCCGGGTGTTTGTGCATGCATGCGTGCCCAAGACCCCGAGAGGAGAATGGAGGAGAAGGGATTGCGGCATGACCAT
>NW_006159859.1:8333993-8381569 GCF_000334495.1 Tupaia belangeri chinensis
CCCACTTGGCCGACTATGGTTTGAGTCCTGGACCTGTTGGCTTGCTTTCTCACTTTGTCTCTGTTCCTCTCTGGTCACATTAAAATAAATAAATAAATAAGAATTTTTACAAAAGAAACACTATGCATAGATTTCAAACATCTTTTACACCAAGATAAACTTTTGCTTTAATTCCATTTAAAAAAAAAAAAATGACGTGCCCTGATCATCTCCTAGATTTGAGGAAATGAAAAACAAACTCACGTGAAGCCTCCTGAAGCCTAGGCTTGTCACATGAAGGAAATCCCTCCACCGGCCCTACTGGGAAAAGGAAGATATCTGACCACGCCCAGCCTCAAGAGTGGGGAAGCCGGGCCTGCACCCTACCTTCTCTACCTAGTCGCTCGCTGTGCTTCCACTGCGCTCCTCTCTTCCTCCTTCTGAACTCTTTTTGTTTCACATTTTTGTATTAACATATTATCTGTTCCTAAAGTAGAATTGTTGGCTCTTTCAACATTAAGGTTTAGGTCTCTAAAAATTATAGCAATTCCTCAGATGGCAGTTGATAATGAAGTAGCTCAGAAATAGTCTTCATTTCTCCTAGTTAGATATTTCCAAAGGAAAATGCATCAAAGTAGCCTTATTCCATTTCCTCCTCTTCTACTTTAGATGGTCCAAAATTAAAATTTTAAAAATCCATTACATTGCTAATTAAGTTACCATGCCAACATGGAGTAAATGCAGGGAGGAGCAAGAAAACATTACTAATTCTTGTTCTTGCTATTAAACAGTAGCTTAAAGTACTTGAGTTTAAAGTAAACAGTATCAGTAGAGAAAAAAGTCTATAATAAAGGAAAGAAACAATAATACCTTAGGTCTGCATAACTTATTAGGTGAGAAGTTATTTTTTTATTGCCACTTTGTAGATGAGGACATAAATTAAAAAGAGATTAAGGCTGAAACTGCTTCAGGATTAAGAGATTAAGATAAACAACAGCTTCAAGGACTAAGATACAAAGACTTCAAAAAGACAAGTCCTTTCCATAGAAACACCAGACCTTGGATTAGGCATGTTGACTTCTCTCCCAGGATTCACATTATAACAAATGCACATGCTTTCTAGTTGAAGGCCACAGTGGCAAAGGATGATTGCTATTTATCTGAACAAGCATGACTGAAAAGACCAACCGGTGTCTCGGCCTCCAAGAATTCCTAGACTCACTGTGGAGTTCATAATTTCCCAAAACCCTTTGTTTATCAAGAATTACTTTCATCTATATGTATTTTCTCCTACTTTTTTTTTTTATTACCAAAAATTTACAACTCACTCATATCATCTCTAATTTTATTTAATCCTCTTTCTTCTACCAATACTCAGGATATAATCAGTTGTCTTCTTGAGTGATGTTGTTTCTGTTATCTGAGAGTATCATAAGGGAATTATTTCAATTTATTTGGCAGTACTGTGATTTCTAATAACTCACACATAGACACACACCGACACCTCCCCAAAAAATTTTTTTGTAGTCATCTCACGAGGTAATTTTTTTTTTATTTGCTAGCGGACACATGTGCTCACCAGAGAGAGACAGAGAGGGAAAGCGAGAAACCTCCCCTTCCCACTGCCAAGGGGACCAGTCACGCCTCATCTCTTCTACTCTACTGCTCCCTCCCTTTGGGGACACACATGCACCCAGTGTCTTTTTCAAGCCTCCAGGTCTGGGATTCAAACCATGCAGACAGCCATGTGGGATCCAGATGTTTTAACCACTGCACCACAGGGATGGCCCATAAATAATTTTAAAGATATTTTTTCTATGTTTTTTCTTACAGTTGAGTTTTCCAGTCCTATGACAATGTGATGACTCAGCTTGCTTATGCCACAAAGTGCCCAGATCCTTAGTTAAACATTATTTCTGGGGATGTCTGTGGGGTTACTTCTAGACGAGATTAACATTTGAACTGGTCAACTGGCAAAAGCATGTTGCACTTCACAATATGGATTCAATGAATCCATCACTGAAAATCTAAGTAGAATTAAAAAGACTAAGAAAGCATTCTCTCTGTGCCCAATTATTCCTAATCTGTCACGGTGTTTTTCTCCTGTCCCCAAGTCAGATTTAAAATGGAATTTACATCATCCACTCTCTTGTTCTCAGGCCTTTGGATTTGGACTGGAACTACAGTCATGTACCATATAGTAAGATTTTAGTAAATGACAGACCGTATTTATGACAACGGTCTTTTAAGAATATAATGGAGGGACCAGCAGGTGGTGTGATGGTTAAGGTGCTGGATCCCACATGGCCAAATCTGCAGTTTGAGTCTTGGATCTGGTGGCTTGAAAGACATGCTGGGTGCCATGTGCATGCATGACCAAAATCCTGAGAAGAGAAAGGAGAAGAAGAAATTTCAGGGTAGCCATCCTGCCCAGGGGATGATTTCTCACATTCTCTTTCTCTCTGTTTCTCTACAGCAAGTGCATGTACCTGTGGCAAAATCTAAAAACTGAGTATATAATGGAGCAAAAACATTCTGATCATCTAGTGACATTGTATGACATTACAATGCATTATTTATATGCATTATGATGATGCTCATGTTAACAAACCTACAGGGCTGCCAGTCTTATAAAAGTCTGGCACATATAGTTATGTATGGTGCATACTTGATCATGGTAATAAGCTACATTACTGTCTTGTGGATTTTCTACATTATACTTTTCATTATTATTTTCAAGTGCACTCCTACTTAATAAAGCAGTTTACTATAAAACAGTGTGCTATATAGATAGGTGGCAGTCTTAAACATCTCGCATTTGGCACATCCTGATGTCATCATTGTCTTTTGTGGTTAATGTACCTGAGTTGTTTTGTACATGAATGACAGCTGGGAGAAAACACTCAGGCTCTTCCATGACTTCGGAGGGTTGACCAAGACTAAAGAAACTGCAAATATCAACAAGTCTATGTTGAGATGCAAAACATTTTACCTTGGTTATAGATGAGAATGACACTGAGAATCTCCTAGAAAGGGTTCTTGAGATATTGATGAATAAAAAGTTGGTGAAACTGGGATAGAAATGCATAGCTGAAGAAAGAAAAGAAAATTGTAGAAGGGAAATAACCCCAAAGAAACTTAACAATGAAGGACTTATAGTTGTTATGACCTCTCTAGGTCACTTCATTTTGCTCTCTCATTATGAATACAAGATGTGGTGGTTCAGGTGCTAGACTCTCACATGAGCGACCCCAGTTCAAGTCCCAAACCTGGTGGCTTGTTTTCTTTAAAAAAAAAAAAAAAAAGGAATTGTTCAATTTTAACTTATTCACTTATTTATTCGATTTGACCAGAAAGGGACAGAGAGAAAGAGAGAGAGAGAGAAAGAAAGAAAGCCACCAGGTCTGGGACTCAAACCACAGTCAGCCATGTGGGAGTCCAGCGCCCTAAACCACCATGCCATCTGCTAGCCCCTCTCTCTCTTTTTAAATAAATAAATAAATAAAAGGGATTTCAATTTTAACTTATTCATTTATTTATTCGATTTGACCAGAAAGGGACAGAGAGAAAGAGAGAGAGAGAGAAAGAAAGAAAGCCACCAGGTCTGGGACTCAAACCACAGTCAGCCATGTGGGAGTCCAGCGCCCTAAACCACCATGCCATCTGCTAGCCCCTCTCTCTCTTTTTAAATAAATAAATAAATAAAAGGGATTTTTACCTTAGGGAGCATGAGTTCACCAGAGAGGGGCGAGACAGACAGACAGACAGAAAGACAGAGTCAGTGAGAAGAAAAGTGGGAAATCACTCCCGAGAGGGATGGCCATGCTACAATCCCTTCTCCTCCATTCTCCTCCTAGGATCTTGAGCACACATGCACAAGTGCCCAGCGTGAGATTCAAGACACTGGGTCCAGGACTTGAACTGCAGTTGGCCATTTGGGAGTACCAGTGACGTAACCACAGCAGCTTGTTTTCTCACTTTCTCTCTTTATCTGTCTTTCTCTGATGAGCACATATATGCTGTAGCAAATCAAAAAATAATAATGATGCAGCATTATTTACAATTTCTAGAACATAGAATCAGCCCAAATGTCCAAAAATAGATGACTGGATTAAAAATGTGGCATGTGTACTGAACAGAATACTACTCAGCCATAAAAAGCAGAGAAACCCTAACATATGATATAAAGTGGAAGAATATGGAAGACTTAATGCTAAGTGAAGGAAGTCAGACTATGAAGGACAGATTTTGTACATCCCTCTCAATATATACTGATTATCTGCGCTCTATGGCAGAGACTGAAAGTTTGGAAGATATAATAGCAGGGAGGGCAACAGTAGATACTAGAGAAGAAAGGTTAGGGGTAATATGCTGGTGGGTAATAGAGAGAGGGAGGGAGGGAGAGAGGGAGGGAGGGGAATGGGAAGAAAAAGAAAAAACAGTATGTTTAATTGACAAAAAAAGGAAAAGTTATTTGCAGCTGATGATGTGTCTTTGTCTTGACTGATATGCAAGGCAATCATGCTAGAAACAGAAATGTTATATACTGTAAAGGTATATGTGGTTAAATGTAATATTAAATAAATAAATAGCAATAAAGAAAATTAAATAATTCTTTAAGCAAATAATACACAAGGTTTCTTGTTTCTGAAAAATGTGATTTAAAAAAGTCATACATTGGGACCAGCCGTTAGTGTAATGGCTATGTCACTGGACTCCCATGTAGTCAACCATGGTTCGAGTCCCAGATCTGGGGGTTTAAATTCACACTGGGCACGTGTGCATGCATGCCCAAGATCCTGAGAAGAGAATGGAGGAAAAGGGATTGTGACGTGGCCATCCCCCCTGGGGCGGGGGGTTTCTTGCTTTCTGTCTCTCCGTCTCTCTCTGTCTTTCTGGAGAGTGCATGTGCCTTACATAGAGAAAACCTCTCAAAAAAAAAAAAAGTCATACATGAATTTCAAATATTTGGTACTAAAATAAACTTAAAATAATTTATTATAATATGTCTGAATGGGGTCTAGTTTGAGGTTCTAAAAAAGATGAAGTATCAATTTAAAAAGACCCCTTATGAGAGTAACATGAATTCTGCTAAGATTAAATCAAGAACATCAAATTCATGGTGAATCTTAGGTGACAGAATGGTGAAATCATTGATGCTTTATGGAAAGTTTATGGGACACTTACCTAAAGAAATCAGCAGTTTATGAACTCATTTTAGGAACAGACAGGACAGTGTTAAAGATGATGTCCACAGCAGCAGACCATCCACATCAATCTGCTGTTCATCCTGTTCATACCCTCACAGAAGTCCACGATCAACAGCAAAAACAGCCAATGCCATAGACATCTCTACTGGTGCAGCTTTCGCAATTCTGACTGAAAAATTAAACTCGAGCAAGCTTTCTTCTCAATGGGTACCAAAACTGCTACACCCAGATCAGCGACATATAGGAGAACTTTCTAGAGAAATTTTAAATAAAGGAGAATCAAGATCCTAAAGCTACTTTTCAAAGAATTGCAACAAGAGATCAAATTTGGTTTTACTAGTAGGATCTTCAAGACAAAATGGCCTCCAAGAGGTAGAAATATCCAAAGAAAAAACAGACCCCTCAAGAGAAAAGGCTGTGACAATCGTGCTTTGGGATGCTAAAGGCATTCTGCTCTTTTATTTTTTTCTGGTGGGCCAAAGAATAAAAACATCTACCATTTTGAGAAAGTTAGCCAAAATTTTAGCAGAGAAATGCCCAGGAAGCTTTACAGGAGTCCTTTTCTATTAAAACAATGCTCCTGCTATTTCTCTTATCAAATAAGGACAATTTTGTGAGAGTTTCAATGGGCAATCATTAAATATACACCCCACCTCCTGATTTGGCTCCTTCTGACTTCTTTTTGCTTTCTAATCTTTAAAAATCTTTAAAGGGCACCTATTTGTCTTCAATTAATTTTAAAAGACTGCTTTGTCAAGGTTAAATTTCCAGAACCATCAGTTCTTTAGAAATAGACTAAATGGTCAGTTATCATCACATACAAAAATGTATTCAACTTGACGGAACTTATGTGGAGGGAAAAAGTTTGTATTTTTTACTTTTATCTTTTAATTTCATTTTCCCACAAACTTTTTGAAGTCCCCTCCTAAGTATTTCCAACCACTATAAAAAGTCTTCATACTGACATTGTTTTCTACTTGCATAGTCTCAAGGAAACATAAGGATAAAGTACTGGTAGACAATAGTTGAGTCAATATAGTTTACAGCATAAACTGATAAATAAGTATGGACAAAGGGCATAAAAGTGGCCATGACTAGGGAACCAGCAGTTAACGTAATGGCTATGTCGCTGGACTCTCACGTAGTCAACCGCGGTTCGCGTCCCGGACCCAGTGGCTTAAAACTCACGCCAGGCACGTGTGCGTGCGTGCCCAAGATCCCGAGAGGAGAATGGAGAGAAGGGATTGCAGTGTGACCATCCCCCCTGGGGGGTGATTTCTCGCCTTCTGTCTCTATGTCTCTCTCTGTCTGTCTGGCGAGCACACGCGCCCTATAGGGAAAAAAAAACTCTCCAAAAGTGGCCATGACTGGGACCAGCAGGTGGCATGGTGTTAAGGTACTGGACTTCCACAGGGATAACCATGGTTCAAGTTCTGGACCTAGTAACTTGCTTTTTTCACCTCTCTCTCTCTCTCTATCTCTCTCTCTCTCTCTCTCTCGGGTGAGCACATGTGTCCTATACCAAATTAAAAAATAACAATAAACAAAATTAATAATTGTGTTTTAAAAATGGCCATAGGTGGGACCAGCAGTTAGCATAATGGCTATGTTGCTGAACTCCCATGTAGTTGACCACGGTTCGAGTCCTGGACCTGGTAGCTTAAACTCATGCCGGGCATGTGTGCGTGCATGCCCAAGATCCCGAGAGGAGAATGGAGGAGAAGGGATTGTGGCGTGGCCATCCCCCCTGGGGGGTGATTTCTCACTTTCTGTCTCTTTGTCTCTCTGTCTTTCTGGTGAGTGCACTAACTATGCATATAGAGTCAACATCTCTCTCTAGTTAATATTTGTTCATAAATCCCACCAGCTAAGGAGAGAATACATGTTGGGTACCACTCGAATAGTGACTATTCCATAAAAATGATTCTGACATTTAAGGAAATATATATATATATTCAGTGTCCTACCCTAATTTACCCTGTCCCAGATATTCCCCACAATTTCAGATTATCCCTCACCAAATGCCCTTCCTATCACATGTGTTCATCCTAAACTGGCTGCATAATGCTGTACTTCATGTGTATTAGGTAATTCTTTCCTATGAAACTTGCCAAAAAGCATGTCAAATTTCTTTTTATCTTATGCTGAGATTCTTCAGGTCAGAGTCTAGTTGGGAGATATCAGTCAAACTGCTATATTTATTTATTCTGACAGTCAAAAATAATTTTACTTGCTATAGAGTGGAAATGTAATTGAGACATCTGCTGCTGAAACACCCATCTTTGATATAAGGCATGCCCATTGGCAGAGTAGTAAGTATTCCCAAAAATAAACACAAAACTCACACTCTAAACACATTTGTACCACACATTGAAAAATGAAAGGAACAGATTTCCTTTTGGATCGTAGATAAATATATCATTTCTCTGGAAAACGAGGCTCAGCCAATTTGTCAAATTTATTGTGTTCAAAGTAGGAAGTCTTTTTTTTTTTCCAACCTACTGGATTTAAGATATTTGGATTTCATCTAACAGAGAGGATTTAAATAGCTTTTGTGTGCATGCTGTCATTCTGAAGACAAGGACTATCAGTGCCCACTTTAAATTGTTCCCCGAATGTTCTCAGGAAGCCAGAGATATCTAACCCGGAGAGCTCATTCCATGCCTTCTATCTCATTTGTAAATTTCTAAGGCCTCGACCAAAATCTATACAATTTACATTGCAAAATTCAGACTGAGTTAGATTTCTTGTCCAATCTGTACCTCAAAAAATGTCCAGGTTACAAACTCATTATGAAGGTACGCTGCCAGACAATTCCTCAAAAAATGTCAAGGTTACAAAGGCATTATGAAGGTACGCTGCCAGACAATGCCAGGCAGGCCTGTGACTTCATCGCGGGTGGAATTGCTAAGTTTACAAAGCTAAGACTACTTGGTCTCTACCATGTTAAAGATAACGAGACCTGAGTTCTGGACTCTATTACCACTTCATCTATAGCTCTGCTATTCATCTTTGAAAAATCAGCAAGAGATAAAAGTTTCTTTTTAGCACTTAATAAACAGCAGCATACAGTCTCTTGATTTCTCATTTCTAAAAGTGACATGAAAGCCCAAGTACAATAGTGAATTCTCTACTCCATTTAGAAGAACGCTCTCGTACATGCTTTTCTGGAAGGTTTCTCTATCTTTTAGAGAAAAGTGAATGCACAGATGTGCCTGAATAAATAAAATTTTTAAAAAATTCAGTTGTCTGAAAAAATGTCTCTTTTGTCAATGAACCAGAAACAATGACTGCTTGAAGAAACAGCTTTTTTCAGTTTTGAAAATCCTGTTAACTACTCCACTGAGCTCTGGTCTAGAATCAAAAACTAAAGACTCCTCTCTTACTTTCATATACTGCAGAAACAAAAATACTCATAAAAGCACTGTATTATTTTCCTATGAAAGTATTAGAGTCATATGGGGTCCATATTTGAAGTTAAATACACTCTTTTTTGTCTTAACATTTTATTGTCATTTTAACTTTTATGTTAATCCATAGATTTAGACTTTTGCTTATTATTATTGGCTTATATGTTCAGAGTTTTTCGGTGATGTCATGTGACATTTTTATTTCATATAAATTAGAAACATCCAGTTCTCTCCATTGCAGTCAATGAGTAGTTACATGGACTTGTCCATCTTTTATTTCCAATAACCAAATCGAGGCAGCAGATATTGGCTTGAGAAACAGAAAGAGAATGAGATGGAATAAGTAAAACACATTAGTGAACTGGAGGAAAGAAAGAGGGAAGAAAAAAATACTTAAACAACAGTACTAATTTTCCTAAATTTAATGGAAAAAAAATAAAAACTTGGGGCTTGGAAGTACAAATACACAAACTCAAGGAACTCAAGAGCGAGTAAGAGAAAAAGACATTAAAACAAATAAGCACAATAAAATTTGGCATAGGCTACCGCAGAACCATACACAAAGAGAAGATTTCAGAGAGAGAGTGACCACTCAGTAAAATTTGAAGATAAACTGAAATTTGCCAGGAAAAGAAGTCAAGTAGATGGCAGAGCAGCCCAGGAGAAGACAGGATCAAAAGCCGAAGTGCTGAGATGTGAAATTGCATAGTTTCTCAGGGAAAGACAAGCTCAGCACTTCGAGTGGTAAGCCGAAGTGCTGAGATGTGAAATTGCACAGTTTCTCAGGGAAAGACAAGCTCAGCACTTCCTGAGCATAAACAATATGGACAGTGATTGGGGAGAGGAGAACTAGATTACAGTGGAAGACACTGAAGATAAAGACCATGATGACTTTGGGTTCTTCATTAATATACTTATCCTAAAAGCCACAGGAAGCTATTATAAAGTTTTAATTACAGGAGAGGCTTAATTAAATTTGTGCTTTGGAAAGATTAATACAGGGGCCAGCAGGTGGTCCTACATGGTTGACCACAGTTTGTGTCCTGAACCCAGTAGCTTGAAAATCACATTGAGCATATGTGTGTGCATGCCCAAATCCCAAGAGGAGACTGCAGGAGAAAGGACTGTGGCATGGCCATACTCCTTAGGGGTGATTTCTCACTTTCCCTCTAACCATTTCTCTCTTCTCTGGAAAGCACACACACCCTATGGCAAAAACCTTAAAAAAAGAAAAAGGCAGGAAAGAAATAAAAAAGGAAGACAGAGAGAGAGAGAAACTGAAAAAGAGTAATATAAAGTAAAACTGTAATTAAGAGGACCAGGTAGAAACTGCAGCAATAGTTAGGACTGGAGATGATGAAGGTTTGAACCAAGGCAGGTAATGGCATGACAGAAAGGAGGAGAAATGTAGGTATTTGAATAAAATCCGGGTTGATGTTCAGGAGCTAAAATCAGGAAGCATAGGTTATTTATTGAAAGTAGGAGGTGAAGGAAGTCTACCAGACGCCATGTGTACTTCGAAATACAGTGATCAGCCACAGCCCCTCTGATGATCTAGGTGAATGGTCTTTCTCCCTTCTGTCTCCCTAATTATCGCTCCTCAATCTGCTTTCTGTCTTGTACATTCTTGTTAAAATATTTTTTTCTTCAAGAAACCTCCTCCCATACTTCCCAACACGTGTTTATTTCAATACCATTGTCTAATTTCCATTTTGACATTTTCATGTGCGCGAGATGTGTTCAAAAGAATAAGCTACATTGCCACCTTGACCTGATACACTTCACACCAGGAAGTTAGTGAAAATTAACATGTGCTTAATTCAGGACTGAGCCCTGGTGAAACACTTACTGATGGAAAATGATGTCTAATTCCTGCCAGATACAGTTAGTTTAAAATATTTTAGTGTGTGTTTTGTTTTAGGATTCAGATTTCAGTATTATAATTATTATGAATATTATTGGTCAGATTAAATACGAGCTTTCAGAAGTTAAGTATTTCATCCACGTTTATTTTCAACCATTTATTTTGCTGGTTTACTTTACTTGGTTTAAGCAAGAATGGCAGTCTGCTCATTTCCATTTCAGTCTAGTGTCGATGTCCACTCAGAGCACTTCTCATTTCCTCAGAACAAAGCCTTTGCTGAGCCCAGGCATAGTGGTTAGTGACCACATGGAATGGAAAGGGCAAGAAAAGCGGCCAAGGGGACAAGAGACAGCTGGAAATCATTGAGGAAAGCTATAGAAATAAAATCATGAGGAATAAAAGAATATGACTAATGCCTGATATCCAATGTCACCAAATATTTTGGAAGTTCTGAGTTGCCTTTTCCTAGGTAACAGCCTTTCAAATGTCTGTCTACTGTCTACCTCAGATCCTTTCTGGAGTAAGAAGGTATGATGCCTACATATGAACTACATCAAAACAGAATAGCAGTCATCAGCAAAGACTAAAATCTTTCTGTGTATAGAACAAATGAAGTTTTCTTTTAACTTTTTTTTTTGAAGGCTCTGAGTTGGTATTTTATTGATTTAGTGCTTTGTCTTTTGATGTCCCATTTGAGAACTCTACTCCAGACCAGTTAGAAACCATAATACTTTCTACCCAGTTCCTGAGTTCAGGGATTCTTCAAGTTCAATTGATGTCTGGCTTAACTCCCCAATATGTTATGAAACTGCTTCTCCAATTTTTTTGATATCTCCAACAACAACAGAACCATATTTGCCAAGACACAGTAACTTCCTGACAGATACCACCAAAGAAAAATAATGGTACCATGAACATTCATGTAGGAAAATAAGAATTTTGCCTCATGGATAGTTTTTCTTCAAGCACATCGGAAACCACATCCTGTTCTAACACTCACTACCTACCCACTAACCTAAGTGTCCTGCTGGCATCGCTAGAATTTCACCAGTACACTCGTGGAACACACCAGGTCAGGTTGGACAAGATGACTTTTTTCCCCCACCAAATTTTCAAAGCCCCCACTTTGAGGAAAGAAAAAAGGATATTTCAGGTTCCTAGCATAACTTAAAATTGCTTCAGTGACTCCCAAAGCAAAGAAAGTACTTCAGTGGGTAGGATATAGATTTTGTGTGGTGTTATTATTTTGATCAAATTAAAAATTGTATTTGTTGAGGGACTAGCAGATGTTGTAATGGTTATGTCACTGAACTCCCATGTAGCCTATCACGATTGGAGTTCCAGACCCAGCGGCTTAAAACACATGCCAGATACATGTGCGTGCATGCCCAAAATCCGGAGAGGAGAATGGAGAAGGGACTGCAGCATGGTCATGACCCCTGGGGGTGATTGTGCACATTCTGTCTCTGTCTCTCCAGCAAACACATGTGCCCTATAGCTAATATCTCTCTTTTAAAAAAAATTGTACCTGGAAGGGAACCAGCAGTTAGCGTAATGGCTATGTCGCTGGACTCCCATGTAGTCGACCGCGGTTCGTGTCCCGGACCCGGTGGCTTAAAACTCACGCCGGGCGCATGTGCATGCGTTCCCAAGATCCCGAGAGGAGAATGGAGGAAAAGGGACTGTGGCATGACCATTCCCCCTGGGGGGTGATTTCTCGCTTTCTGTCTCTATGTCTCTGTCTGTCTGGCGAGCACACGCGCCCTACAGTAAAAATCTCTCCAAAAAAAAAACTGTACCTGTTCAACTCATTGTCACTCTCCTGTCATCAAAAAAAAATATATTTATCCATAATTAAAAACTGTTTCTCACAGCCAAAATAATAATAGAGAAGACAAATACATAACCATATAATATATGTGATTTTTTATAAGAGGAGCATTTCTTGCAGCCTCTGTGAGACTAGTGTTCATATTTAAGACTACTGAGATGGATTTATCAGCCAAAGCCACTAAAATTTCAATAGTAGAAATAGTGATGGGAAGGCCAGAATGTGATTCTGTAATTTACCATGTCAATTCATATTTCTTATAAGATTTCAGAGTCTTTCTCTAAAAAAGAAGTCTCCTTATTTCTTTGCTTCAGTGTGAAGAATGGGGTTTAATATTTATTGAGTATTTAGTATGTCCCAAAGTTATGCATGCTGGTTTCTTCGGACAGTGAATGATGTTATTTCATACAATTCTTATGGTGATGCTATGAGGTAAATGGGGATGTACCATCCCCACTTAAGGAAGGTTGAAACTAGTGATCAGACAGGCTTGGTAACTTACCAAGTCCCATGGCCAACAAGTGGCACAGACAGGATCTGAACTCAGGTTGACTGACTATACATCACATTACTTCATCTGGACTATAATACATGCTTGAAGTTGTTTCATTTTCCAGTTGTCTTACCTGTTTTCACTCTAAGAGTCCTTACATTTCCTAATAATTCTTCCTCAATTTATCATTATTACATAAATTTTGTTCCCATGTTTATTGTCCACATCATCCACCAGGCTGTAACCTCTTTAATGGCAGAGACCATGTCCATCTCTTTCATCTTTTCTTCCCAGGCATCTGGCACAGAGCAGGAGGAACTCGCTAAATGCTTGTTGAAGTAAGCAGACATTCCCCTTGGTGAAACCGTCCTACCCCCACTTCTCTGACTATGCCATGTTCATTCTGCCCCTGCAGATTGGCTCTCACTACTCCCCAATCAAGAACAGAAGCTGCCTTATTTTTCCCATTCAACCACTAAAGAGCCACTGAGACAAAGCATAAGGCCTCTCTTTCTCCAAGAATCATTCCTGTCCATGGTAAATGCTGATTCTCCTTTGTCTCTGAATTCACATAACTCATTTTTAAATTCCATTCATCTAATACTGCCATGTGAACTCATTTTTTGGTGTAAAACTCACTCTTATAAGTGTGGAGTTTTGTTTTGTTTTCATCTTTAAGTTGAAAGGTAAAGAAGGACCAGCAGATGACATAATGGTTACGTCGCTGGATTCCCATGTAGTTGACTGCAGTTTGAGTCCTGGACCCAGCGGCTTAAAGCTCATGCCAAGTGAATTTGCATGTGTGCTCAAAATCTGAGAGGAGAATGGAGGAGAAAGGATTGCGACATGGCCATCCCCACTCAGGCAGGTTGGAGGAGGTGATTTCTCGCTTTCTGTCTTTCTCTCTTTGTCTCTCCAGTGAGAGCACGCACCTTATAGCAAAATTCTCCCCCAACTAAAAAAAAAAAAATTTTTAAGAAAAAATACTATTTGTTATAATTGTTATAATTTCTTATCTCCTCCTCCTCCCCAAAAAAGTATTTATAAATATGCAATGTAGATCCTTAAGTATGTGTTGGATGACTAAATAAGTGAAACTCAGAAATCATAAGAAGGCCCTGGTACAAAGTTTTAAAGGAGGTGTAAATATTACCTGTGGGGGGAAGGGGAAGCTGTGGGTGTGAAATGAAGCCAGGATTGTTTACTACCAGGGAAACTGGTTATTTAACTTCGTCCTTTGCTTTTACTTAGAGAAAGTAAGAACTCCATAAATGTATGAGAAGGCGTACTGAATACGACCAAGTGGTATCTTCAGTTTCTTTCCCAAACAGTAGTCTACATTATTCTCAAAGATCCCAGGCCCCTTCCAGAGGAAAAGAATGTTGCCCAAGAATTGAAGACACTCCCTATTTTCTCTCTTCCTCTTTCTCCTGAAGCTCTCTAGTGCTGGCTACAAGTAAAAATATAGAACAGAAGCAAAAAGAAATTACTGATGGGATTTCCAGACCACTCTAGCTGTTAGTGCATAAATGACACACAAATAAATCATTATTTCATCATTCTCATCTGTCTATAGAGAAAATTCAGCCTATCTAACCTCCCTTAATTTAGGTTGCCAATAAACAAAAAAATACTAATAGATGCACCAGAGCTAAGAATTGGAGCTCAGAAGAAGAAACATGCTATTTCAGACTAAATGAAACTTGAAATGTTTAGTTTGGTCAGTATCTTTTCATACAATTGTCTATGGTTGAATTTTCCAGAAAATAATAAAAGGCCACTAAAATAGTTTTGTATTTAGAGATGTGTGATACAGTAGGCTATGACGTAGCCCCTTAGGTAAGGTCAGGTTGATAAGGTTTAGGAAGATCGGGTCCTTAGGCACTTACCACATCAGCTAAAGCCTTTCCATAGTACCAGCAGCTAGAGAGCACCTGGTCCTTCAGTGCTCAGCTCCTTCTGTGTAGCTGGTCTTGTGTAGCTAACTTCCACTAAGAAAATAAACTGAGGGGGGCCCAAGAATCAGACATAATATAAATAAAAAATAATAATAATACATTCATGGTCCCAACTGTCCACACATTCGCAGTTAGGTTGCACCTATGTTATGTTACTCAGCATGTGGTTTCGATTGTAAAAACAATGCACATTTGTTCAAGAGCATGCTGGCTGTTAACTTCACTTCTCACTGTGTTTAAACATGCCTGGCCTGTGACTCCCTTTTAGGGGTCAAGTGTCTGGCATGTGTCTGCTATGTTATGGTCGGTATAATCTTCTAGATTATCCAAGTTGCAGAACCAGAATCTTTGATGTCAAAAAGGCCTCTGTATATGTAATACGTATGTGATGTATGTGTGTGTGTGTGTGTGTATGTGTATACACACACACATATACACTGAACAAGAAGAAAGACCTAAAGTGAGGGAAGGGGGAAAATAAAAGGCCAAACAACCCATTGGCATAAAACTCCATTCCCTTGATGTTTCTGGACTAATTGGCATACAACTACCTTAAGGTTTTGCTCTCTTCAAAATTTAAAAGCCAAGCTGACCACCTTCAACTGTTGCTCGCTTGGAGACTTCTTTCCTCACACTAAAGGATTATATTACAGCTTTGGAATTTCACAGCAAAATCTGATACCACTTGGTATTTATTGAAACATTTATGTTCACAGCTTTCAATATTTCAACATCCATGATTTATGGTTCCCTCACTTTCTCACTGTTCGCTATACCCTTTAAGAGTACATTAAAAGTTTAAAAGAAACTCATTAATCCTACTCCAAAGAACATCTCTTTTCATCTATTAAGCATTTCTACGCTGTAAGAACATTGTGATGTAATTTTCTAAATCAGAAGGTCCTGGAAATCATAGAATATTTGCTCTTGTGAAAAAAATTAATGGTAGCTACTAGGAGCTTAAGATATTTGTTTTCTTGGAAAAATCTTTTGCAATAATGTTTCTCTTCTACTATCCTGCTCTTCATTATTTTTACTTCTCTTAGGAATAAAGGTGGCTGTAGTCAAGAGTACTATCTTCAAATCAGAAGATCTAGTCACATCCCAGCTCTGTAGCTCACTAGCCATGTTACAAATTCAGCTCATTAAAATCTATGACTTTGTTCCCTCATATACTAAGTAGCATTAATAATTCTCCCTCACATGATGAGTATAAGATGAAATCAGGTAACAGAAGAATGCCAGTATTTGTCAAATCATAGAGTTAAAAAGACCAAAATTTGAGAAAATTAGTTTCTTGTGGCCACTAGATGAAAGAAGGGCTACAGAATATAAAAACTGCTAAGAAAGGGGAAAATTTGAAAACACTAACCACAATAAAAACTAAAATCTATATTTAGAGAAGTCACTATTATGCACCATAGCAAGAAAGTATGCTGTCTAGTCCTTTTCCACCCCGAGGCATGAGAGTCATGCTGTAGTCACGAGGCTTTCCACACTATGCTGCCATCCCTTCATGGCGTAAGAGGAAGAAGATCAGATGAGACCTAGTCATTGATGGACCAAGGACCTCTTTTGAAATTTGAGCCCAAATCAACAACAGTAAAACATTAAAAGTCCATTCATCATTACTGCTCACTCTTCCAAAAATATGCTCAATCCTCAAATCAAACTCTTTTTTTAGTAATTCATTACTCCAACTTAATATGGATTTGAATAAGCATTACACATCAGCAGAACAAACCCAGAAGAATCCTAACCTAAATCCTATTTACTCTTTCATCTTTATCCAACCATGCCAATACATCAAGAAATCAAGATTTATTTTGGATAAGGCTTCTTCTGAGGTTCCGTCAGTTAACTCTTACTTACATTTTCTGATTTAATAGTGCATTAAAAGTAAGAGTCTCGGACTCAAGACACACAACAGATCACCCCCTCTCAAAAGATTCTGAGAGGTTAATGGCATTTGGCTTTGTATTCCTAAGGCTCAGGGTCCATGGGGAATGGGATATGTAGGTAGTATCACATTTTGCAGAAAAATCAACAGTAAGGCTGAGAGCCTTGTTCCCAACCATGGCCTACTTCTTACCACACACAGACTCAAGTCTTGAACAGTCCCATGAGCATGCAGTTTCAGTTACCGCATCTGAAACCATATCCAGTTCACACCTGTCTCCTGGTTCCAGAAAATGTTTTCTGACCATGTTCCTACCTGGATTTTTTGCAGGCATTTCAAATTCAACAAGCTCAAAACCAAACTCTTCATTCCCTAGGCATCATTTCTTGGTCCTCAACTTTGCTTCTCCTCCTGAATTCCCCACTTTAGACAAAACATTCAAATCCAGAATCACAGAAAATCTTTATTTCCTCCATCTCCCTCTCTCTAATGAGGAACTGCATCCTATCAAGTCTACTCTAAAATATTAACATCTGCTTCTCTATTACTGCTTCTAGTGCATTGACTCCGGTCCTTATCATCTCTTCTTTGAGCTCTTTCAGCTACCACAACAGTTTTCCAACTAAGTCTCCGACTTGCCAGGGAAGCCAGAATGATACTCTAAAATGGAAATCAGGTTATCTAATCCCTGTAAACCAAACTCAAATCCTAACTGTAAACTTAATGGATGTCAGAATCTATTCTTAGAATGCAAAGAAGTTAGTATTTAGAAGCAATCGCTATAGTCCAGTAACAGAAGCGGAAAGGTAATGTAATCAGTCTCCATAAATGCAGAAAATGCTTTGGCAAAATCTAATATCCATTTTTAATTAAAAAAATAAAATAAGAAATGTGAAAGTCAACAACTTATTTAGTGAAAGAAAACACTAACAGCTTTTCCACTGAAACTGGGACTAACAGAAGGACTAATTTTCTCTACTAATACCTAACATTGTAGCAGAGATTATCCATGCTATTAAACCAAACAAACAAAAAAAGTCAAGGAATTAGAATTTGAAAGAGTACTGGAAATGTTGCTACAAACAATAAGAAAATTGAGTAAATCAAGAAGCTAGGATATAAAACCAATAACCTTCAGATCTATGAACAAAAACTGATCAAAAAATACAGCAAAAAATTTAAGAAAAAAAACCCTGAATGTCCTATATTAAAGGAGAAACCAGTAGATGGTGTAATGGTTTCATCAATGGACTCCCACATAGTCTACCATGGTTCAAGTCCTGGACCTGGCGATTCAAACTCACACTGGGTGTTTACATGCACATGCCCAAAATCCCGAGAAAAGAATAGAGAAGGGATTACAGTATGGCCAACACCCCTGGGAGGGAGTGATTTCTCACTTTCTGTCTCTCTGTATGAGCACACATAGCCTATAGCAAAATTATCTCTAATAAAAAATAAATAAATAAAAGAGGGAAAACGAAAATACTTCGGAAATACCCAGAGGTAGACTTAAATAAATATTGAGTCATCTGAAAAGTCATGACACATTTTGGCATAGAAAAACATAGAAAACTATGTCATGACTTTACCAATGGCTTAATAGAAAGCCTTTTGGTTTTTAGATAACTCATTATTATATAGATGTCTGCTGTAAAAAAATAAATAAATAAATAAATAAATAAAAACATTTATTTTAGTTTTAAAAAGAAATTGAACAGTACTAAGATAGAAGTCTATAGAAGTTTGCAGCTGTTAGTGCTCACAATAGCCAAAAAAGAAAAAAAAAATGGCAAATAAATCAAATGATACATTTCAAGGAAGTTGAAAGAGCTAACAAAACCCAAAAGAAACAGAAGGAACAAAATTTAAAAATCACAGCAGAGACAAAGAAAATACAATTAAAAATACAATAAAAGATACAAAAAAAAAATTTTTGTAATCATTGAGGGCCAGATAGTAGTATGGTAGTTAAGGCAGCTGGAACCCACATAGCTGTGAGGTTCAAGTCCCAGACCTGACAGCCTGAAAAATAAACCAAGTACATGAGCATGTATGTACAAAATCCCAAGAAGAGAGCAAAGAAAGGACTGTGGTATGGCCACCCTCCTGGGAATTATTTCTCACTTTCCTCCTTTCTTCCTCCCACCCTGGTGAATGCATACACCTTATAGTAAAAATTACATGCATATACGAATCAGTGAAACAAAATGCTGGTTTTCTTTCTCTTTTTTTTTTTTTTTTTTTTTTGAGAGGTTTTTGCTATAGGGTGCGTGCGCTCGCCAGACAGACAGAGAGAGACAGAGAGACAGAAAGCGAGAAATCACCGCCCAGGGGGGATGGTCATGCCGCAATTTCTTCTCCTCCATTCTCCTCTCGGAATCTTGGGCACGCATGCACACGTGTCCGGCGTGAGTTTAAGCCACCGGGTCCGGGACTCGAACCACGGTCGACTACATGGGAGTCCAGCGACATAGCCATTACGCTAACTGCTGGTCCCAACGCTGGTTTTCTTGAGAGAATAAACAAAATCAACATACCATTAGGTAGACCAACTGAAAAAAATAGAAACTCAGAAAATTATTATCAGAAATGAAAATAAAATTTACATTACATCAGATAGCACAGAAATACAAAATATCATTAGGGATTATAAGTGACTCTATGCCAACAAGGTGGAGAAGCTACATGAAATGGACAAACTTCTGGTTACATACAATATACCTAGATTAAACCAGGAAGAAAAAGAAAGCCTGAATAGACTTATAACAAGTATAAAGATTGAATTGATAATTAACAGTCTGCTAATGAGGAAAAACCCAGGTCCAGATGGTGTCACTGCTAATTCTATAAAACCTTTAAAGAAGAATTAATACCAAATCTCCTCAAATAATTCCAAAAGATTAAATGGAAGATATACTCCCCGACTCATTTTACAAAGCTACCATTACCTTGATTTCAAAATTTGATCAAGGATATAACAAAAAAGAAAACTACAGATCAATATCCTTGATGAATATAAATGTGTTGATTAAAATTATCTTAAAATACTAACAAATTGAACCCAACAACACATTAAAAAGATTAAACACCATGACCAAGAAGAACTTATCCCCATGATCTAAGGATGGTTAAACATATTGAAAACAATAAATGTGACACATCAAGTGAACAGAAGGAAAGACAAAATTCACATGATATTATCAATCACTGCAGAAAAAGTATTAAGATGCATCAAAAATAGATATAACAGGTACATTTCTTACAACAATTAAGACTATGACAACTCCAGTTGATAATACACTGAATAGAGAGAACTCTTAAAACTTACAAGATAAGGATAGCTATTATCTCCACTCCTGCCAACAGAATACTAAAAGTCCTAGCCAAAACAATCAAGAAAAAGAAAGAAAAACCACTTAAGTTGGAAAGGAAGATGTAAAATTATCCCTATTTACAGCTGATATGGCATATATATGTAGAACACTTAAACAATTAACCAAAAAAACTCTTAGATGTGATAACTGAATTCACTATGGAGTGAGTGAGTCCAAGGCTGTAATGGATCCCAGCAGAGCACAGTCCCCTCCCAGAACAATGCTTTCTTCAACAGCAGTTTCTGTAGCATGGAGGGCATCTATAACTGTCTTACTTTTCATTCACTTCAACATCACTGGTCCTACCAGCATAGCTACTCCATATGAGAGTTTTGCTAAATGTTCATTCAGTATTTGTTTTTCATGTTCACTAGTTGTGACATATGAGAGCTTGAAGAATTTGTAAATACTTCTCTAAATTGAGCCTTGTCACCTTTTCAAGAGCATGATCTCATCTTTAGTCCCAGTGACCTCTCTAACTTTTCTTGTCATGAGGCTGGACATCTATAAGATTTAGGATCAACCTCTCTTCTCTAAACACCACATCACCAAGAGCAACAGCCATGTCTTTAAGCTGGTTCTTTCTACTATCACCCAAACCTGGAACTTTGACTATGGCAAGCTGAAGAATCACTTTTAGCCCATTCAAAATGCATGTACTCAAAGCTTCTCCATAAACATCTTTGCCAATTATGGGACCAGCAGTTAGCGTAATGGCTATGTTGCTGAACTCCCATGTAACCAACCACAATTCGAGTCCTGGACCCGGTGACTTAAACTCAGGCAAGGTGCATGTGTGTGTGTGCCCAAGATCCCAAGAGGAGAATGGAGGAGAAGGGATTGCGGTGTGGCCATCCCCCCTGGGGGGTGATTTCTCGCTTTCTGTCTCTCTGTCTCTGTCTGTCTGGCGAGCACATGTGCCCTACAGCAAAAACCTCTCAAAAAAAAAAAAAAAAGCAGGTAGAATTGATTAGATGTTCAAAATTTTCTTCTCAAAGAGCAGAGGTGTCCTAGAATTCACATTTTGATATACTAATAATGTATGGAGAAATATAGCCTTGATGAAATTTCATGCCTTCAATAATTTCTGATTTATCATTGTTTTTCCATCCTTTACTGTGATGAAATCCTTTCTTCCAACTTTTTTCATCACTTCAGAAATGATGTTACCAATTTCTTCATATGGTTGCAGAAATTGTAGTAACCTGAGCAGTTTCTTCAGGCGTTGCCACAGGATTAGACTGCTTTTTAAATTCAGCAATTAGAGTACCAACAGCTAAGAAAATATCTCCCCTGACTTCCACTGAATCAGCACTTTTGCTAATATTCTGGAAGCATTTCTTGGCAACAGAGAATGCCAGTACACTAGCACACTCTGTAGCATACAGTAGCATACAGTAGCGGCCACTGTCAGCCTCATTTGTGTTATTGGAAATGTCTTGAACAAGTTTAGTGCCAATAGTTTTATATTTATCCTTTAAGTCAATTCATTTTGCAATAGTCACTCCATCTTTCATTACTTTGGGACTTCCCTAATTCTATTCAATAATCACTGTTCATTCCTTTGGCCTCCCTGTAATGGCTGCATTATTAGCCAGAACATATACACTTTGAGGCATTAAATCTGAGGCATCTGCACCAAATTTTACATCTTTGGCATAAGCCTGAATGAGATGAGGAGCCATTTCCCTCACCATTGGTCTCATCTAGCAAAGGACTGTGGGTAACCAAAGTATTTCTGCTGGGTGGCAGCCAGGTGTGCACAAGGTGAGGCAGCTTATCAGTGGCAAATGAGGGACAGAGCGCAGAGCACAAACAGCAGTAAGTCCATACCCCCTCTAGCACTCCTGTGTCCTGCTGCTTGGGCTGCTCCCACCCCTTTCTGACAGCCAGTGCCCATAATCTCACATTTGACAAATTTCAATATCCTCTCTTGACAAAACTCTTAGAAAATAAGATATGAAATAAATTTATGTCAATATAATGAAGTCCATGTAGGATAAGGGATGCCTAATAGGATGTTCAATGGTAAAAACTGAAAGTATTCTACTAAGATCAGGAATAAGGTAAATATGTTAATTCTCATCACTTCTATTCAATGTAGCTCTAAAGTCCTACACATAGCAATTAGGAAAGAAAAAAATTTTAAATCAGAAAAGAATGATTAAATTATTTTTGTTTGCAGTTGGCATATTTATATGTAGAAAACACTAAAGTTGTCTTTTTTTTTTTTTTTGGAGAAGTTTTTCACTATAGAGCGCGTGCACTTGCCAGACAGACAGAGAGAGACGTAGAGACAGAAAGCGAGAAATCACCCCCCAGGGGGGATGGTCACGCTGCAATCCCTTCTCCTCCATTCTCCTCTCGGGATCTTGGGCACGCACGCACACGCGCCCAGAGTGAGTTTTAAGCCACCGGGTCCGGGACGCGAACCGCAGTCGACTACGTGGGAGTCCAGCAACATAGCCATTACGCTAACTGCTGGTTCCCAAAAAACACTAAAGTTGTCTTTTAAAAAAACTATTAAAACTAATACAAATTCAAGGGAGATGCAGGATAAAATCAAAATAGAAAAATCTGTTGCATTTCTGTATACTACCAATGAACTATTTAAATGGAAAATTAAGGAAACAATTCCATTAGCAATAGCATCAAAAAGAATAAAATACTTAAACAAGAAGGTTAAGTTCTTGAACATTGAAAATTATAAATATTGGCAAAAATAACTAAAGAAAACACAAATAAATTGAAAGATGGCCCATCTTCACAGATTAAAAGACTTAATTTTGCTAAAATGTTTACACTGTCTAAAGCAATCTACAAATACAGTGTAATTTCTACAAAATCCTAATGCATATTTTACAGATAGAGAAAGAACAATCCTAAAGTTCATATGGACCACAATAGACTCCAAATTGCTAAAGCAATCTTAAGGGAAGAACAAAGCTGGAGGATCACACTTCCTGGTTTCAAAATACATTACAAAGCTATAGTAATTAAAAGAGTAGAGCACAAGTATAAAAATTATTAGACATATAGAATAATGAAACAAAATAGACAACTAAGAAATAAACCCAAGCATATACAGTTGACTGTTCTTTAAAAAGGATGCCAAAAATACACAATGATGGAAAAACAGTCTCTTCAACAATGTGGGAGTCCAGAGACAAAATAGTTTTGGGAAAAGTGGATACCCATACATAAACAAATAAAAACAGACCTTTATCTTATGCCATACACAAAAATCAACTGAAAATGAATTAAAGATTTAAAAGTAGGATTTGAAACTGTCAGACTAAACATAAAAAGAAAGTTTTGTAACATTGGTCTTGGCAATTGTTATATGGCTATAACTCAAAAAGCACTGGAAACAAAAGCAAACATATATTTTTTTTATTTTACTTATTTTTTATTTTTAAATTCATTTATTTATTTATCATCATAATCTTGTTTATATTATATTGAATCACATATAATTGTACAATGTATTACATTTCTTTTTCCAGAAGGAATACCAAGCATGTCAGTCAATACAGAGACATTAAAATCCCCACTTCATCATCCAATATCTTTTTGTTTGTTTGGGTTTTCTTTGGAGAGATTTTTGCTATAGGGTGCGTGCGCTTACCAGACAGACAGAGAGAGACATAGAGACAGAAAGCGAGAAATCACCCCCTGGGGGGATGGTCATGCCGCAATCCCTTCTCCTCCATTCTTTTCACGGGATCTTGGGCACGCACGCACACGTGCCCAGCGGGAGTTTAAGCCACCAGGTCCAGGGCGCGAACCACAGTCGACTATGTGGGAGTCCAGAGACATAGCCATTATGCTAACTGCTGGTTCCCATCCAATATCTTTTCATTGTTTTTCCCAATTATAATTATTATTCCAATTATTTTTTAACCAATCACTATTTCTCATTTTGCTTGCAAAAAGACTTTACCCAACATGAAATACTTCTCAGACCAATCCAGTTGAGAATACTATACACGTCAACAACAGGTAATAAACCATATCTGCGTCCTACTAATGTCATGCCTCTCTGTTTGTCAAAGCAAACATATATTGATGTGAATAAATCAAACCAAAAGATTCTGCACAACTAACAATCAACAAAGTAAAAAGGTAACCTTCAGAAAGGGAGAATATTTGCAAACCATATACCTGATAAGGGATTTAGTATTCAATTTATATAAAAACTCCCACAACTCAGTAACAAGGAAAAAAGAAATTTAAGAAATGGGCAAGAGACCAGTAGGTGGTGTGGTGGGTAAGGCACTGAACTACCACATGGCTGACCACAATTATGTCCCGAACCTGGTGGCATGAAAATCATGCAGGGCATGTGTGTGGGCATACCAGAAATCCCAGGAGGAGAGCAGACTGTGGTATGGCCAACCCCCATCCAGAGCTATTTCTTACTTGTCCTCTCTCTCTCCATTTCTCTCCAGCAAACACATGCACCCTATAGCAAAACTTACAAGAAAATATATAACAATAAAAGGTATATGAAAATATACTCAATATCACTAATTGTTAGGGAAATACAGGCCAAAAAACATACTGAATACCACCTCATATCTGTAATAATGGCTGTTGCCAATTTGTCAATATCTAAAAATATTATGCATACATTTACCCTTTGATTTAGCAATCCCACAGCTTGGACTCTATCCCAAAAACATACTAATGGGAAAGAAAGGTCATATGCACAAGTGTATTTACTGCGGTGATATTTTTACTGGCAAAAGACTGAAAACAACCCAAATGTCCATCAAGTTGTTGATTAAAAAACATAGGGTATATTCACACTATAGAGTCCTGTGGGCTTTTAAAGAGAAGAGAGGGTGTTACTATATATTACTATGAAGTGATATCCACAAATTAAGTAAAAATAAAAAGATAGAGAAAACAGTACTAGTAGTCTATCGCTTATCTAAGAAAAATAGTCCATACTACCTATAGTATTCAGGTAGGTTTCAATCTTTTTAACATAGAAAGACAAGACATAACATTTTTAAATGATTACCTATAGAAAATGTGAAGAAACAGGGTAGAAGGACCATGAATAAAAGCCAGGCTATTTTATAAATAGCTTATTTTAGATTTTCCTTTGGAATCATGTACTTTATATAATTATAAAACAAACTTACAAAAGAAATCTATAAAAACTGCAAGCAAAATAGATATAAGAATCTACACATTTAATGACATAACCACACAGAGAGTAACTATTACAAGTGACTCAGAATAGTTATTTGGTGTTGCATATTAAATCCTTTTCAGCATCATCTTGTAGGTTGGCATGATTATTCTAAGATTATTATGTATACATAGTGAGATAAAGCAAATAAATAATTACTGTGTTAAAAATCAAGATTTTCAGTGAGGTCAAAGGAGAAAGATGAAGGACAAGTGAAAACTCTTTAGTAATACTGGCAAATACTGGTAAGAATTCATGGTCTATTTTATCTTTTTAAAAAAATTTTTTCTGGGTCTGTCTACTAAAAGGCCTAGAAAAAAAGGACCAACTCGGTAACAATAAGCACTCCAAGCACCGAGATAATGACATCTAAATACCATACCCCACTAAAAGGAATTAGGCTCTTTGAAAACATGAATTGTTCCAGATCTGGTACAGGAAGGAAATGTACAAAATGAGCTGGGAACATCCTGTCATTCCAGAAGCAAGGAAGCTATCAAAGTATTGGGATTTGGAACAATATATTTAAACACATAAACAATGTTTCAATCCATGTGCTCATAATGGTGCCTCCACAGCCCACTCCAACCCCTCTCCCTGCCCAAAATAAGTCATCCTTGCAAGAATACAGGAAATCACCATTATTCTGAACACTAGTATATAAATGAAAAGAACCTAATTTTTGGTGCCTTTTTTATATAGCCCCTACCTCAGGGGAATGATAGCTAATAAGGGAAAGTTCTTTACAAAAGTTCTGCAGCTAATAATGAAAAGAAATAAAGATAGAATACCATCATTTTGTAACTCAAAATGAATTAAGATACCTAGATACTGTCAATGGCCAATAACTCAGAGAAAGAATTGCCAGACGTTATTTACTTTCTGGGAAGTACATAATACCATGTAAAAAGTAATCTCACCAAAAAAAAGAGAGAGAGAGAGATGAAAGTAAAAAGAAAAAGTCTAATTGAATCTGATCAGATTTCTAGATCTGTACTTAGATTTAGTAGCTTTAATGGAAAAACAAAGGAGAGAATGAGTTAAATGCCAACATGGGGAAGCCATCATTTAAGCCCAAATTACAGGGAACTTTGGGATAAAACCAAGTACTTCAACAGTAACAAAATTTGCAATTAGAAGAAGAAAAGTAAAGGAGATCCTACATGACAGGAAACTTGAGAAACATGAAGAAACTAGGGCTGTTGGGCAACTCACAATACATTTTTGCATAGGAAAAAAAAAAGAAAGAAAAATACATCATGACTTTAGACAACCGAATATATGACCCGAATTCAAGCAAACTTAAAATATATATGGATAGAGAAAATACGAATAGTAACAGGATACTAAAAAGTTTTGTTATTTTTAGGTATAATAATTGTGATTGTATTTTTATAAACAATCTTTACCATTTACAGATACCTAATAAAATATTTACAGGTATCTCAGATTTGCCTCAAAATGTTCCTAGGAAGGGGAATACTAGTCATATAGATATGGTTGACAGTGTGTTCACAATTGTGAAACCTCGAAGATGTATACAAAGGGACTTAAAAAGTTCATTTAAAAAATAGAATAAAATATGAGTTTATTTTGGTGCAAAAAAAATTTTAATTCATGCATATTTTTGATAATATGCATTTTCCATGAATTTTTGAAGACCCTCTCTTCATATACCGGCTCATTTTTATTATCCCTTCTTCTTTCATACATGTTTTTAAACGTCTATAGTAACCGTTTTTTAATGCAATAGGTAACCAGATGCAACTACAATAACTAGGAGATGAAGGAACACATAATCATTTAGTAATGAGTCAAGATTAGGACCGGGTCATAATTCCAACACAAGTGTCTTTCTACTAGGTCATTCTCAAGCAACTACTCATTTCTAGCTCCAAAAACATTTTTATGTACTGGAACAGAAGCCTATATAAATTTCATACTCTAAAAGAAGGGGAACACTACTTCTCTTTCACAAAGTCTCCACCATGGTGCCTAAAGAAAAAAATTATATTCCTAAGAAAGGTTTTACTTGTTCAGGGGGACCTAAACCAGATCACTAAACAAAGCCCAGACTATAAATTATAACACTTGAAATAAACACGGTGTTGGACAACATGAAGGATAACAAACTCTGTTCTTAAATAAACCTTACAGACAGAATCTAGATGGGGATCTGATTATAGTCATATATTTAGAAACATTAAAGAATTTTTCACCCCCACCATGCCATGGACCAAGAAACCAAATGTAAAGTAATGTCATTCTTTAATGATAGAAATAAATCCAGTAACTGAAGACAATGCTTAAATGCATAAAATATGCTTTTGGCAATCAAAGAACTCCCTAAGCTCACCAAGTGACACTTCAGAGGAAGCACTTGGTGGGTGAGTTATAGCTGCAGCGCACGCTTTGCTTTCCAGGAGATGCCCTTGAAAGTGTCCGTGCTGAGCTTCCTATCTAGTCTAGAACACATTATTGGTTCTATCCCAACTCTTCAAGAGACTCCTGCAACCTAGAGGAAATCGAGTTCTAAAATTAGGTAACACTTCAGATCTAATATGTATTTTGTTTTATTATAAATCGATTAGACTAGAAAGTCACAAAATAAAAGTGGCTGGGCAGGCCGCCCCTCTCCAAGCCTATGGATTCACATTTCAGTAAAATTCCTTCTACAACCTTGTAAATTTAGTCTATTATTAATTTAAAATATTAATAATACCTTATGTAACCTCCAGTACAGAAGCTTTTTGCAAATATTAATTTGTCTTAAATATAGCTACACTTAAATCTAAATCATACACTTGGGATTTTATTCCATACAGAGTTCAGGACCTTACTGAAGGTTGCATCAGATCACTCAACACAACTTTTCATCGCCTCTCTGGTATTCTTTCCATTCTTTATTTAAAATACTTCTATTGTGTCTACTGGTAATGCAGAAGACATGGAAGAGGGAGGAGACTGAGAAGAACATTTTCTTAAATTCACTTATTATCACACAAAGTTTTCTGTAGCACTCCAAGTTTCTGATGCCTTCAGACAGAGAAGTCTATGGGTGTTTGTTGGCATAGCTGTGATAAAGGATTTGGGCCCTTCTTCCTCTCCCTTTCTTTTCTGTCTCTTATGCCCTAACACCACAATACTTAAAGTGCTTAAGTAAACCATATAGCTAAGTATAATACATTAGCTCAAAGGAATATTATACAACCTTAAATGTCAATGTCATAAACCCCATGGTGTACAAGAGAAAAGGCTGGATAAACTAGGCAAAAAAATAATACATAAAATATGTAAGACTTTTTTTTAAACTTATTCATGGAAAAATGTAAGGATGATTATCTAAATACCAACTTTGCATGATGATGTGTGAATAACTTCTGTCTTCTAAATTACCATGCACTGATTTACTAATAGAAAAATATATAGATTGGTAATAAAGCTAAATATAAAAGAATATTCAAGTTTCTTATTCAAGTTTCACAACCAGGATCATTAAGGTAAAACATAGACTACTTTAAGGAGAGAGAGGAGGAATTCTTTGTATAAAAATACCAATGCAGATGTGAAAGTCATAAACATCTTGGTAAGAATATTATCAAAGAAATTAGGACATTATAATGAAAACCTTTTGGAATTCATAAATAATTCCCTCCTGGAGGATGTCAACTCAATCCCCAGTCTGACTGTCTGTTAAAGCATAAAGGTGGATTAATCCAGAATATGTGCATTCCAAATACTTCACACTGAAATTAATCTTGAACTCACTGTGAATTTTTGATTTTTAAATGTCTGACTGAAAGAAATCATTCTTATGAAGGATAGTATGAGAATGCGCAGAATATATAGTCATCTGATATCTTTCTTCTAATTAAGACAGAAAAATCAGAAGAGTGGATATTATATGGCCCGCCCTTTTAATTCCATCCTCCCCTTATCCCCAATCCTTCCCTCTACGCCATTAGAAACGTGTATATTGAATTGCTATTGAATTAAATGTACTGAAGCCATCAACCTATAAGGGAAGATGGACTAAGTATATTGTTCTTCATGGGGCACCATACATGAAGGTCTACTAAAGCACTTGCTCTCCAGTCTCAGATTCAGAAATTAGACTTTTCCTTAATATCTGGTCTTTTTTCATCTCATGGGTCCTGAATTTTACTATTTTTCCCCATTTCTGGTGAAATATACATAGGCTTGTGTGATCTTCAGTTTGTTTCCCAGCATCCCTCTGTATCGAACAATGTCTTATTTATCTACTTTCTTCATCTTGTTTTGCTATGAACTATTTCCTTAGTTTTAACTATTTTACTTTGCCATATTAAAGGGTGTAGGTGTTCACCAAAGAGAAAGATACAAAGAAAGAAGAGGGAAAGAAATGAGAAATCATCCCCCAAGGGGATGGCCAGACCACAATCCCTTCTCCTCTCAGATTTTGGGCACACATACAACACATGCCCAGCACATTTTTCAAAGCTTCAGGGTTCAAGACTCAAACCACAAAGTTAGTCCTGTGGGATCCAGCTTCCTTCACTATCACATCACCAGCTGACCCTCTTTTAATCTTTTTTAAGTTGTCTTTGAAATAAGGCATTTATGACTAAATAATTAATTTCATGAAAAATGCACAGAAATTTCCACTTCTAAGAACCTAATAAGCAGTCACAATTAGCAGACTATACAGAAAGTGCCCAATTAATGTCAGTTAGTTATAATTGCCATTATGTAATTCCATGTTATATTTTTGTGGTAGTGTTCATAAGCCAAATAAATGCACAGATACAAATAAATCAATACCTGTTTAATGTTGTAACTTTAATCATCTTCAGTATAGAGTTTTCAATGCCTAAAATGTGACCTTTAACAATGTAGGCAACTCATAAATCTGTTCTAAATAAATGAGTTACTTACCAGTGAGTTTCTTGCTTCACTAATTTTATGTTTGTACATGTTTTCAAATATGTATGCTAAGGTGATGTGTGGTAATGTGGAAATAACATTTTTATAGACAGCTTGGGTACTCTCCAAATGCTAAGTAATAGATATTAATTCCATGTATCAGAGAAATTACGTTTTTCTGATGGTTGGCTTTCTCATTAGTACTTTCTAGAGTTGTTATGAGGATTACATGAAGTTCTCTAATAGAACCTGGTAAACAGAAGTTCTGTAAACACTAATCTTCTTATTTCTCTTCTCCTTCTTTGACCATGTACACTCCTAGAGAAACATTACAAATTTTGAGTGTGAGTGTGTAGAAAAACTAGTATATTCAAAAGACCTTACCACTAAACAACAATCTGTATTTCCCTCTGTAATGCTCTCCACCACCCACAAATGGTCTTTCTCTTCTTCCTTTGCTTCCCATTCTTGCTATCTGACAGGAGGGGGGAAAGGCCAGCCCTGTGGCACAGTGGTTAAGTGCTACACGGTGGAAGTCAGATTCCACATGGTTGACCTGAGTTCAAGTATCAGTCCCAGCAATTTAAAAAACACCAGGCTGATGCACCATGCCCAGGATTCTGACAGGATGGAGAACTGGGAAAAAAAAAAAAAAATAGATTGCAACATGACTACCCTTCAGTGAAGCATGCCTTCTCCTCCCCCCATAGCATCAAAACAACAAATAAAAAATGGGAGGGGAGGGACTGAGCAAAAGTACCAAAAAAGGAAGAGGGGGAAAGAAAGGGAGAAAAATCTGACTGCCTCACTAGGCAATAACCAGTAGACATGAACTGAATATCCATTCAGAGCATTACACAATGTTCAGATGGATGTTGCCAACCTTTCTTAGACATCGCTGACTGCCACACTGCTGAACCCAGGTGATTGGCACTTTGGTAGATAAGCACTGTGCTTATAGGCACATCCTAGCTGAAAAATGAAGCAAATGAACTCCCTCAGAAAGAGTAATGCTTTAAGAAATCATTGGTTCTATGGCTAACAAAACAGAAAATCTGACTACAGACAAGGAGCTAAAAAAATATATGACTACCAATCACTCCCAGATGGCTCTTGAACCCCTGCGGTCATTCTTCCGTGCATGTGCACTCATAATGCAGAAGACTGCACACTGGTGGGGGTTTTTCCACATCTGACACAAAGTTTTTCAATCTGTGATTAGCAATGCTGATGTCTCTTCATCTCAATTCCCCCCTCCCCCCTCCCCTTCATATAAAATAAAAAAGTATTGACCCCGAGGCCTTGTCCAAGGCAATCTTTCCTTGACCTACTCCATTTGTTTAATTCTTCTTATCAGACACCTCCCTCGGTCACAGTCTCGGGCCCCTGTCCCCAACACAGGCAGCACATTGTTGGAAAGTGTTTGCTTTAGCATTTGCAGGCACTGTGCTGGGATGAGGTATCAGATGACAGGCTTTCATCTGGATATAGTTTATTTATTATATCAGTACTTTATATTAAAGAAATGCACCAGTGTGAAAATTCAAGGGGAAACATACGTTGGCTGAGGAATAACCTGGAAATTATTAAAGTCAAAAGCTTCTCGGTCAAAGGGTAGCAGCCTCACGTTATTAGAATAATACGTTAATGTTTAAGTCATGTAACCTCAATGGGTCTTTGAAACACCTGTGATGGAAATGGTTTCACACTATTATAATGATAACAAATAGACGGAGACTCACCGCCTTAGTTCTGAATTTACCCATGTGACTAAATTTTATGAGCCAATAAAATGTATCCTAACATAAATATAAAAAAGATTCAGCAAAATACTACCCTAAGTCCATTTTTTTCTTGCGATTCTGCTTTCTCTTTTTTCACTGCTCTTCCCACTTCAAGCTTCACCCTAACTCTTCCATTTACTCCTCTTTACTTACATTTCATTTGATACAACTGTGGCTGGAGAAATAGCAACTAGGGCTACCACTGAATAGAAAGCTTGCTAGCTACCTTGTAACATATTTTTTGTTAATAAAGTTGACACCGCTGACTAGATTCTCCCATTGCCGAACAGTATTGCAAAGGTATAAATCACTCTCGACAAAAAATTATTAACACTTTTCAAATAATTATTTTATTTAACTTTTCTTTCTTTCTTTTAATTTGACCAGAGAGGAACAGAGAGAGAGAGAGAGAAAGTGAGAAAGCAAGTCGCCAGGTCTGGGACTCGCACCACAGTTGTCCATGTGGAAGTCCAATGTCCTTACCACCATGCCACCTGCTGGCCCCATTGTTATTTAATTTCTTACTTATTTACTTACTTGTTTGCTTACTTACTTACTTAATTACTTTATTTATCTATTTATTTTAATTTGACCAGAGAGGGGCAGAGAGAGGAAGAAAGCAAGCCACCAGGTTCTAGACTAGAATCGTGGTCAGCCATCCTTTTTTTTTAGAATTAGTGTCGGAGCACAAGTATGCACACATACACACACACACACACACATACACACATCTCTCTCTCACACACACACACACACACACACGCACACACACACTCACATGCTTTTCAAGATATGAATCTCTCTCATGTGCCTCAAAAGTCAGGATGCTATGTACCATTCGCAAGACAGACGCAGGGCCTCTTTCACCTATAATTGATGAAATTATCTGAACTGTCATTCTGAGTGGTGAGGTATATCAGATTTAAATTATTTGCATTTATTATTTTAAATATAGGTTTCAACTTTCTGATATTCTTTCATATATGCACACAAAATACAGGATTATTATCTGTTGATAATAACGTGTATAGTATCCTCAACTGCACTGTATGAAGTATTCGTGTTGAGTAAATTCACTTTACAAGTTAAGTGATGTATAGAGATTGAATGCATAAAATTCCTTAAAATTTTTAAACAGATTCGGTTAGCTTAAACCTGGGAATTCTTTTTATTTAAATACTTTTTTATTTTTATTATTATTATTTTAATTTGATCAGAGAGAGAAAGGGAAAATGAGAAAACAAGCCAACAGATCCAAGTCCCAAACCGTGGTTGACCATGTGAAAGTTCAGCACCTCAACCATCATGCCACCTGCCAGCCCCAAAACTGGAAATTCTTAAAAAACACAAAGAAAAAAATAAATCTAAGTTGTATATCCTATTAATTTTTTTAACATTTTTTAATAGGTTTTTGCCTTAGGGCACATGTACTCGCCAGAGAGAGACAGTCAGAGGGAAAGTGAGAAATCACCCCAAGAGGGGACAGCCACACCATCCCTTCTTCATATGATCTTCTCCCAGGATCTTAGGCATGCACACACACATGCCCAGCGTGATTTTCAAGCCACTGGGTGCAAGACTCTAATCTTGGTCCGCCATGTGAGAGTCCAGCTACATAACTGCTACGCCATCTGCTGGTCCCATATCTGATTAATTGTTAGAGAACCTTGTTAGGAACTGAATTAGGCTCTCTCCCTATCACATGTTCAAGCTCTAACCTCCATTGTGGTTATTACTTAGGGACAGGACTTTGAATGAGGTAATTAAGGTTAAATAAGGTCCTAAGGGTGGGGCCCCAACCTGACTAGGGCTAGTGTTTTTATCAGAGGAAGAAAGGTCGGAGAGCCTTCTATCTCTGCCTGCACACACACGCAAAGGAAAGACCATGCAAGGACACAGAAAACGGCAGCCATCTGCAAGCAGGGAAGAAACCTACCAGAAACCAACCCTTACAGCACCTTGATCTTGGACTTCCAGCTTCCAAACTGAGAAAATAAATGTCTACTGTTTAAGCCGCCCCGTCTGTGGAATTTTGCTATGGCAGCCCAAGTACAATAATACAAACCAGAAGTGATTTTTCTTCCCCAAACTTGTTATAATCATAGAGGTAGAAAAATAGATCAGAGACCTTGAGTTGTGAAGAATATTCCCTGAGGCCATCCGGGAGGACCTTCATTAAGAATGTCCTTATAGAAGACAGTATACATGTGACCCTTGAGGTAAGTCAAATCAACAGACATGCCTATGTAGACATCAATCGGGTCCCTTTAGAGTTAAGACATCATTAGCACTGAAGGATACTGTAAAAATCACTGCAGGAAAATTGTTCAACATACTGACTGCACTCTTTCAACAATGTGTTTCTCCACGTATCATTATGATATCCTAAGGGATAATACCCTCTCATGAATTGCGGAAAAGAGGGAAATAGAGGTTTAAGCCAGTCACATCTACCTCTTAAGAGATAGCTAATCACTAGTTGACATGTTGGAGATATTTAAAGACAGAGATAGAGAGACAACAAGAGAAAAGGATAGGAATATGGTATCTTGGTCAGCTTATGCTGCTATAACACATTACCACTGACACAGTAATCTATAAATAAAATTTATTTTACAGTTCCAGAGGCTGGGAATTCCAAAGTAAAGATACAGCTGGTAAGAACCCGGTCTTGCTGCTTTCAAAGTGGTTCCTTGTTGCTGCATCCTACAGAGGGGACAAATGCTGTATCCTCACATGACAAAAGGCAAAAGGGGCAAAAGGGAGAAACTCCCTCTGTTAAACCCTTTTATAAGGGCATCAGATAGTATTCATAAGGAACTAAATCACTTCCTAAAGATCATACTTCTTAATACTACCACAATGGAGATGAAGTTTCATTATGAATTTTGGAGGAGACACACATTCAAACCAAGCAGATGAAGATGGAGAGAAAGACAGAAATACTAAAAATAGAGATAACTCCAAGTAATTTACTATCATTATCAACATGAAATAATCATTAAAAACCCCACATGGGACTGGCTACGGTGCTATATACTGCCAAGATGCTGTGCTCCGCAGGCTAGGACCATGTGAGAGTGTTGGGTGTGGGGTCTGATTCCCAGTCTAAACTATTGGCCAAGAGTGGTCACGTGCCAGTGATCCCAGAGACTCTGAAGGCTTAGGCAGGAGGATCATGAGCTGCAGGCTGGCCTAGGCAACACAGGAAGACCTTGTCTTATACCTTGACCTTATACCTTGACCTTATACCTTGCCAGGTATAAACACTCATGGTGCCAACTGGTGATTAAGGCAGGACGACCACTACACAGCAAGACTGTCTTAAAACAAATCTTGCATGGATTATCTGTAAATAAGGGAACTCTCTTAAAACGAACAAAACTTACATGGATTATCAGTAAATAGGGCAACTCAGCAAACTTATTAGTCCAAATGTGGTTCTGATATTTTCTTATAGAGACTGAATTATTGAGGTTAATCTTTATGCCAACTCGAGAGAAGCAAATGCTCAAAGCTGTTCTGTAGCTGTAAGAACTTGATTTCCAATTCATACATGAGCCATGTTTGTGGAACTAGTTTTTGGCTTGACTATTAACAAAAAATCTATTTGACTATCTATAGCATCACCTTCACTTCTTTTGTTTGTGTCTTCTTCAGGTTCCTTTACAACAAATTGGTCAGTTGACATCCTTACTCCTCCTCCTTTGTCTCCTTGATATTGGCCCTTGGCCCACCATTGGGAACTCCATCCTTCATTATACTTCCGAACTGCTCTCCTGGCCAGCACTACTTAACAACCTGCCAACTCTTAATCATCTATTCCTAAATTATCTCTAAAGCATCAGAATAAATACTGGTGCCTAGTACAAGTTCCGACATCCTATGTTCAATGAACATGCACTAATGAAATTAAAATACACATAGCCTCTTATAGTCAATAAAAACAAATATCAATCATCAATTACATTTAAATATCTAAATTATTAGAGCTGACAACACATGAACATATGCACTGAATGTTATCGTACTGTCCAAGCAAGAAGCCAACTTTATTTTCATCTGTGGTCTGTTCATAAATGCTGACAGCTATATGGGTTGACTGTGGCAGATAGTATTTTCCAAACTAACTGCAACAGCGTCTTCTGTCCTACACATTTGTCAATCCCCATCAAAACGTGAAGTCTAATTTCCCTGTTCATAAATCAGGAAGGGTTTATGACTTACTTGCACCCAACAAAATGTAGGGGAAGTGATGCTGCTTGACTTCTATGGCAAAGTCTGAGAGGCACTGTGAATCCATCTTGCTTGCTGGAGCAGTTACTGAAGCTCAGAGCCAACCTGCTAGCAGTCCAACTGTCCAGAGGTCGCCATGCTATGAGGAGGCCCAAAACTGCCTATGCAAAGAAAATATACGAAGAAGACTGCTAAAGTTAATTCAGAGAAACACCACTGTCCCTGAAAATATGCTTTCACCCAGTATCTGCACTGACAGAGAAAAGCTCCAGTTCCCAGAAAGAGAAAAAGCAAAAGTTAGGCAGATTCAAATACCAACATATGAACAGAAGGCCAGATAAGGCACTGAGACAGAAGTGCCACCATACCAACAAGGTACATTTGATGCCAAAGGGCTCACTCCACTCAAATAAAATATCATGCTCAGGCCAGCAGAAATAATTCTAGGTTCCACTTATTGGAGATGAAGACCTCATAATACAGTTTTTGTATTCTGCTCCAGATTGCTTCAGGCACTGAGTAGTACTGGGCTAAATTGAAGACCTTTGGATGACGCAGTTGAGCAAGAGTAATAAAGGTGTGAGTGACAGTGATAGTGAGAGAGTGTTAAACAAAAAGAAAAAAATAGCATGGCATAGGTCAAAAGCAGATGGCCTTCCTTAGTGGAGCTTGAAGAGGTTGTGCAGAGTTCAACAGAGGGACATTCTAGACAAAAAGAACATGTAAAACATAAAAATGAAGTGTAAGAACAATGTGGAGAGTGCCTGAGTGGAAAACCCAAAGCATATTCAGAAATATTGAGCAAGGCTGACCAAGTATTATAGAAATGTGTAGCCCTGATCTCAAGACTGGATATCAGATGAGGGTTGTAGGTTTTATCCCACAATCAGGGAGTTACAAGCAGTCTCCTCGATGCCACTAGGGGGAAAATCTTAGCAGGCAATATTCCAGGCCCCCTTCTTCCATTCTGGCTACAAAGACTATAATTTCAAGTATTTTACAATTGCTCTTCTAAATAATCATTTCATTGGAAACTATCTTTTTAAAATCTGGGAAAACTACTGCAACAAAGACTTCCACTGTACACTCTTGATGAGGAAGATAATGTGATGAATGTATTCAATTAATTCAGAGTATGCATAAGTAACTAAGAGCAAGAAATTGAAATGGAGGATATGAGGGGGGAAAAAAGAGAAAACCTAACTTACAATGAAAATCAGCTTGATTAAAGAAGCTGAGAACTAGAGAAGCACAGCTACTTTTTCCTTTGCTAACTACTGTGACCTCCTACTTTCCCAAATTTTGGGCCCCTATTTGATCATTTAACCCAGTCCTTAATTCTCCAAAACTCTGTCTCTTTCTGTGTCTTCAAATGAAATCCTTTTCTTTCATGGGTTCCTGCACCTCCACCATAATCACACAGCCGCCTCTGACTGGCATAATAATTCTGTGTTCTTCTTACTTGGCTTTACATTACACATTTAGGTCTTGCCTGTCCAAAGTAATAACGTCTTCTAAAAATATTTTATTTTTGGTACTGAGCCTTCTCAAAGTTCTTTACAGACATTACCTCATCCATTTCTCTTGAAAGTAGGTACCCCGATGACAGAGCGGCCCCAAGGGCTATTTGTGTGATTTGGGGGTATACATGTGCCTAGCTTGTCAAAAGTGTCAATCATGTCTTTTGGAGATGAAAGATGGATGTTCTCAGCTATCAATAAGTGTGACAACCTCTCTCATTCAAAGAGAGAGAAACATTTCCAGAATTTGCATTTTTTTTAAAAAAAGTCTTGCATTAAATTAGGAAAAAAAGAAAGAAAGAAAAAGAAACTCGATGTCCACCAGAAGAAGGAAACATAGGTACCATGTTTCTTTTGTTTATTTTAAGTTTCAAAATTTTGCTTCTTATAAAGCTTAAAGTAGAGGACTTTATCTCTGGGGACATTATTGGATTCTCATGTATGCCTAAAAAATAAATAGAGTCAACCTGTTCTTACTCAGAAATATACAAGATCTTTTTATTCAGACGTACTGCACACATACACACCACTTCTCCATACCACACACCAATTTGTTTAATCTTCTTCTGTTAATGAATAAAGCAGGTATTCTGAAGGGGAGATTCTAATTATGCAACTGGAACTGCCTAGCCTAACTGAATGTGAGAAAGTGAGAATAGCAGAAATAAAAAGGAACCTTCGAGAACCTCTCCTTCTTCCACACTCCTGCCTCTGCCATTCCCTTAGTATTGTCTCACTTAACGTTCTACCACTGTAACTTTAGGACCTTAGAAATGTCTGAACTCATGAGAAAATATGACTATTTTATTAACTTAGTAGAAGATTCCAGCCTAAATATATTTTTCCCTCTGCTGAACATATGTTTAAAAGATTATGAGAAAGAATTTTTAACTTGAGTCTTCAGTTCCAATAAAGAATGACTCACTTGTGTATTTTCATAAGGCGTAAAAATATTTCACTTCAACTACATTCGGCCTTTAAACCTTTTATGTGCCTACTCTAAGTAGGTCCGTGTAAGTAATTAATGATGCAGCACAAAGTATAAGTGAGATACTTAATAAAAAGATACAGAAAATTTAAATATTATAAGAAATAGAAAGCTTACTAAAAGTAAAGACTATGATCTTCCAAAATCCTCTGAGGAGAGTGGAACACTCAAAAAGACAGTGACTTTTGTGAAAATTTAAATATTATAAGAAATAGAAAGCTTACTAAAAGTGCTATTTGGGACCAAAGTAAAGATTATGATCTTCCAAAATCCTCTGAGGAGAGTGGAACACTCAGAAAGACAGTGACTTTTGTGAGAGGCAGGGTACAAATTACCACTTAGATACAGAAGTCCATAGTAACAGGCCATGGCTCATAGCCCTTCCCTCCAAACATAGGTTTTTTGTTTTGTTTTTTAATTGGGTAGAGGTTTCTGCCTTAGGACATGTGTGCTCACCTCGGACAGACAGAGACGGTGAGAGGGGAAGTGAGAAATCACCCCAAGAGGGGATGGTCATGCCGCAATCCCTCCTCCTTTACTCTTATTCTGCGGTCTTGGACATGCATGTACATACACCCAGTGTTAGTTTTAAACCACCAAGTCTGGGACTTGAAACTCAGTCAGCCATGTGGGAGTCCAGTAATGTAATCACTACATCATTTGCTGGCCTCAAACATAGGCTTTTGCTCTCTTTGTTAACAGTCCTTTATTCCAGACAAATTGAAACCATTGATTAACTGCGGTTTATGGAACACCTCTTACTTTAAAACATTGAAGGAAAAAATCATCCCTCCCTGAAGAGTGAATCTTACTGAAAACACCCATTTGATGGATTCGTTTAAATTACTGATTAGCTTCTTAAACCTCTTTCCAGAAAAACGATAGCAACAATCACAATGGTAACACAACAGCAATCCTAATAAAGGTGAAACTCTCCATTCTTCTCTTCCCTACCCAGAAAATGCCGCTATAGGTCCATGAGCACAAACATGCAGACCTCAGGAATTGCTCTATCTATTTAATTCTTTTATGTAAAAGTCTTGAAATTCTCATGGCAAAACACAAGCATAGAAGTTTCAGAAAACAGGTGATTCATTTGCCCAATGTAATTATATTAACCTAAAATCTTTCCACTTAAACAATGTATCAGTTCAGGTTAAAAATGAAGAAGTTAGAAAAGAAATTTTTACTTTTTCTTTTTTAAAGCATCCTACCTAGAGGAAGTACCTATGAAACATACAATCAGCTATGTCTTCTCCATAATTCTTTCTCCTAAACATGAAAAGTGGGATGGCAGATAAAGTCATCCTAGGTTGGTGGAATGGTTCAGCCAGATGTTTGTAAACACTACACAAACAATCCAGATTCAAGTTATCGGCAGAAATTCATGAGAGCGGAATCCATTTCTATTAACCTTAGAAGCACATATGAAAATGATGTTCAGGGATCAGCAGTTCGTGTAATGGCTATGTTGCTGGACTCCTATGTAGTCAACCACTGTTCAAGTCCCAGACCCGGTGGCTTAAACTCACATTTGGCATGTGTGCATGCATACACAAGATCCCAAGAGGAGAATGGAGGAGAAGGGATTGTGATGTGGCCTTCCCCGCTGCGGGGTGATTTCTTACTTTCTGTCTCTCTCTTTCTGGAGAGCACACACACCCTATAGCAAAAAAAAAAAAAAAAAAAACCCGGAGAACCACTGCCCCCTAAAGAAAAAAAAAAAAAAAAAAAAAAACTCTGAAAAAAAAAAAGATGTTAATAGCGTATTAACCTTTAGGGCTCTCAAGCACTTCTCTCTTCAATTCTAAAAGCTAAATTAGAAAGAGTCTTTGAAGGAACTGAAGTAAAGAATGCAGATTTTAGATGAGTAAAATGATCATAAACAGAAATAATCTGGGAAAGGGCACTTCCTCTCCTGAATTCTCATCCTTTTCTGAAGTTCTCTCTTGGCTCTCTCCATCTCAAGTAGCTGCTACAGTTACACTAGGACAGGGAAGAGTCTCACTTAAAGGGGAGGCCATTGGATGGCCAAACAAGCTGAATCAAATGTGGGATATAAGAAGAATTTCATAGTCTGCTTATGGCTACCCTGATCTAAGCTTTATGATAATAGATCAAAAGGCATCCTGAAAACTACTCAATGATCCAGCCTACTTACCCAAGAAACAATGCCAGGCAGTGATGGTAGCCCCCATAAGGGGTGCTTTCTCTCTCTCTCTCTCTCTCTCTCTCTCATAAACACATGTGCCCTCTGGCAGATGAAAACAATAAAGTACCAACATTTAGTTAAAATATTTAAAAATATATATGCATTTTTATTTTGTTCATCTTCTACTTTGACTTTTATTAATAAACTGTTTTAGAAAAGAAGACCTTGGGACCAGCAATTAGAGTAATGGCTATGTCACTGGACTCCCGTATAGTCGACCGCAGTTTGAGTCCCAGACCCAGCGGCTTAAACTCATTCCAGGCGCGTGTACACGTATGCCCAAGAACCCGAGAGGAGAATGGAGGAGAAGGGATTGTGGTGTGGCCATCCCCCCGGGGGTGATTTCTCACTTTCTGTCTCTCTGTCTCTCTCTGTCTTTCTGGCGAGCACATGTGCCCTATAGCAAAAACCTCTCCAAAAAAAGAGAAAAAAAAAAGACCTTACCATATCTCTAAATGTATGCATCTATGTATATATTTATAGATGAAACTGTGACTTGAGGTATGGATTGCACTGGAAACAGCCATAAAACCATTTACTGCTAGCCACATGCAGCAAACATGGAGCTGTATACTCATTTTCAAGAAAAAACTCAGTGCCCAGGGGCAAGGAATGTCACTGGTTGACAGCCCCTAGCAGTAGCTCATCACAGTCAAGGTCATGTTCTTTTCAGGCTGTCCCTAGCAAATGGAGATGGTGAGGCAAAGATCGAGGCATTTCGGAATAACGTGGAGCTAGTCCAGATGCTGATTGTGATAGAGCTCCCAGATACTTCAAGAAGTCTATATCCCAGTCTGGTGCTCCTTCCTTCCCTCCCTTTCACAGGTGCGAGATCCCAATAACTCTCCCACACTCCTAGTTCTATCTTGGAGGGTACTTCCTTAAAAACCAGAGGCACATATAGAATATTCAACACATGTACATGTTGACTGAATTTGTGCCAGGTATTCTTACCACTTACAGAACCCATCACTGGAAAAATGCAATAGTGACCGTAAGTGCACAACATTACAAGAACAATGCAACTGACTTCCCATTTAAAAAAAAAAGGGGGGGGAGGGGGGTAAGACAAGAAAATATGCCTTAGATGCCCACCTCAATATATTGCTAGGGGTCTAGAGCTTATATCTATTAATAATTGTATTGAATATTATAAACCACATCCTGCCAGAAGATTTTTAGGAAACCAGCCGGATATTCTATGCAAGTACAAAAGATCAGTTTCATATATACCTAAGAAGCATCTTCAACAGTTACTCCCAGATTGAAGTGAAAATGCTGGTAGTTTTAGCCAGCCAGCCAGAATGTGATCCTGATCAATACTAAACATATGAGGGGCCAAACAGTGCCAGCCAGTCTGGTACACATTTAACACAACATTGTGTGACATACATGGTTACTTGGTAGCTGCTCCAAAATACTTTTCTTCCCTCATTTCCTGTCAATTCTGAATATTAATGATTCAATATTAAGTTTAAATATTTATATCATGACCCCCCAGAGGAGAAAGAAATAAGATTCAACCATGGGAAAGAGGGTGCCTCAGTTCTGCCAAGGATTGAGTCAGACATGGCTATTGAGAGGAAAAGACAGTATACACATTCTGATTTACTTTCCTCTCTCTCGGGCCTCTTCACACCTTGGCCAGGAAAAAGCCGAAAAGCAGAATTCAACAATTTATGTAACACCATGGAATTGATGGAAGGCAGGTATGATATATTAGCACAGAGCCTCCAAATTGAAGGAGAACCTGGCTTCACCTATGGTTTCTTGTACTGAGAGTAGCTTTGATTGCCAAAGAAATTAAATATGAAGCCTAAAGAATGTACATGTAAAATATCCACCAATGGTACTAAACTTCTTGAGTCAGTAAATCTCCTATTCTGTGAGAACTTGGGTGCATGGATTATGCCCAGGGGATCTCTTTTGGAAATGTCCTTTGGAACCAGATAATCAGTTATTTCCATCCAAACTTTTTACTTTAAAGCCTCGTACTGAGATTAAAATTTAAAACAAAAATTGAGACAAGGACTTCCTACTGTTACAGTAATCACTTTAAAAAAGGAGATATTTAAGAAATTGGATAAGGGTGTTTCATGATTTATGATTTTACTTGGTAACTGTATGACATTTTTAAAATCCTAAGACAAATGACCTTCTGTACATAATTTTGAGTCAACTATTGTAAAACTCATTTAAAAGAAAAAAGCAAAAATCAGGTACAGTCTAATATTTACACCAAAGCTAAAACACAAGGGCAACTAATCCCAGAAGAACCCCAGAACTCTGCCAGAATACTTAATAACAAACTCCTTCTACCTTCTGCTCACTTTCTGATTCCAAAGACTTTCTCAGTACTTTGCTGTTCGTTACAAAATCACCCCAAATCCAGTGCCAAAGTCTATATATGAGTTATCTATTGCTGCATTTTAAAATAACCCAAATACTTAGTTATTAAACAGTAAACATTTATTATCTCATAATCTCTATGGGTTAATAATTCTGGAGCAGTTTAGCTAGGTGGACCTGGCTCAGAGACTTTCATGAGGCTGCATTCAAAATGTTGCCTTGGGAGTGCAGTAATCTGAAGGCTGGACTGGGGCTAGAGGCTCCACCTAAAAGGAAGCAAGGAGGAAGCCACATGCCTTTTAGTCTTCTATCATATGCAATCATTAAAAGTTAATCACAAAGGCCAACCGACTACCAGTGACAGAAGGGGTAGAAAATTAAGTTCCACTTTTCAACTCAAAGCATATCAAAGAATTTGTAAACATACTTTAAAATTGTCACAAAGGAAAAAAATTTAAAACCACCACAGGTGCCTCAAGGGGAATATTGCATTTAAAACACCAAATTTTAAATTGCTCTTTAGTGAGTCCAGCATTATGTTGACCAAAAGTCAATACCAAATGTCAAGATAATCCTGGAAATAAAGATGTTTTCCCAGACCATCAACAAGCTAAATTTTTACACCTCTCTTCACCCAAACCACAATGACATAGCTACTATACTCAAATTTTAAGAGATTAAAATTTTTAAATGAAATATTGACAACACCAGGTGTTCAAAAGGATGCAGAGCAATGGGAATTCTCATACCTTAATGATGGGAATGCTCAATAATACAATCATTTCTGAAACTCTGTAGCAGTTTCTTATAAAATTACATATACATTACCATAATATTCAGAACACTACCCCTAAGCACTTACCCTAATTAAATGAAAATTTATGTTGACACAAAACCTTTTATGTAGGTGTTTATCACATCTTCAATCAAAATCTGAAAACAGCTTAACTATTCTGCTGGTGAATACACAAAGAACAGTGGTACATTTACGCAATGGAGTAACACTCAAACTTAAATGGATTAGTGACTTATACATGCAACAACATGAATAAATCTCAGGTGTATAAATGCTATGTGGAAGAAGCCAACTCAAAAACCATACACTATGTGATTCAAAAGAGCAAAACTATTGGTATAGTAAAGGGAAAATAGAGGAAGAGTTAACTACAAAAGGAAAAGTAGAATGTTAGGGGGTGATGGGAACACTTATCTCTATCTTGATCATTGTGATGCTTATGTGACTTTGTGTGCTCATCAAAACTTACAGAACTAAACACTAAAAGGGTGAATTTTACTACACATAAATTGTATCTTAAATAACTGAAAAATTTTGATCAGTCCCTTTACCCCTCATAAGCAATTGTGGCATGCACAGTCTAAAATCCACATCAAGACCTATGTTCAGTGGCAGGCATGGACAAAGATAGAACACTAGCCAATCAGTATTAATTCTTGTCTCTTCCTCTTCCCACCCAAATGGCTCTTCCAACCATTAATTTGAGAATCTTCAATGGTAACATGAAGCATCAGTGAACATCCCTCAGGCCTCATCCATAGTACACAAAATCCTGGCCTTAGCTTATAATCAGTCCTCAGTTTAAAAAGCACACACCACAGCAACCAGAGTCAAAAATGTTACTTATCATTCAAAGAAAGGGGAAGAATCTCTTCCAAAATGGTTACCTCTGGCTCCCGAAAATTAACCACAGCTATGGATGAAAACAAGTCCAACTCCACAGGAAAACCACAAAATTGGCAACTTAAAAAGAGTAGTAAGTCTCCCCGAACAACTTTTAATCATGATCCCTTGAGAACTCAAGGCCAAAGCTAACATACCATCTCAGCTAAAACCTCATCATGGTTTACAGGCACCACTCTGACATCTTCCAGAGGCAGTGGCCACACTTGTCCCTAATAAACCAATAAACTACTAAGCAGCCCACAAGGAGGAGCCGAATCTAATAATCGAAAACTGAAAAGTGCCAGTAGAAAGGGAAAAATATATCCACACAAATAACTTATGATTATACATCAGCAAAGAAAAATGAAGTTGCCAGCAATTGTTTTAACCTAAGACAGTGCGGCTGGAAACTTGGATAAAGCTGGTGCTGTGAAATTAACAAAGATGACAGCGCTCTTTGCCATGACAGCTTTCTCTCTGCTTCCTGACCAAGATTTGTAAATTAAAGTTTAGTATCAGATCTCCTTGTCTATCCATCTCAAGAATTTCTCTTAAGACTCAATGCCCTACTCATATTGAGGTTTCTTCTCTTATAGAACCTCAGTGACCCTTGTAATGCTTATCTTTCCTGATATCTCGCTGGAATGTAGCACAGATATTTCAAAACAGCTTTTCTGATTGTTGATGGAATTTTTTTCTAGTAGATATATCTAGATAGTCTCTTCATTTGAATTGATTCATAGAATGTCTTCATTTTAGTCACTATTTCCTTTGATTGATCTCTAGCCTAGAAAAAAGAATCTAGTTCATTAGAATGTTATCACACCACTGCCTTATGACACATATAGTTCTTGGATCAGGCTAGCTAGATTCTGCCCTTTACACAAATAGGCATTTAATATTTTTTAAGATGTATTCAAAAATCTTGTCTGCTCTAGTTTGAATGTGCTCCCTATAGTAGTATCAACTTGTCTGCAGTGTGGCATATATCATGTTGGGTGAAATCTCTCTACAAACTAAATTATGCATCATGACTGAATGTATAAAAATAATAAGTAATACTAATAAAAAGAAAAAAGAAACTTAATTCCCAATGCAATAGTGCTGGGAGGTAGGTCCTCACAAGAGATTATTAGATCCTGAGAGATTAATGTCATTATCACTGTGATGGGCTAGTTATCTTGAGATGGGTTGTTATAAAAGTGAGTGTGGCTTCCTCCTGTTCTCACCCTTCTGTCTTCCACCATGATCTGATATGGCAAGAAGGCCTTGTGAGATCCAATATTGTACTCTTGAACTTAGTCCAGAACTTGGAACCAAGTAAACTTCTATTTATAAATTACCCAGTCTATGGTATTCTCTTATTGCAATATAAAATAAACTATAGCAGTATCTCAAGGACATTTTTTCCAGTATTTTCCATCGATATTACTAAACTATAATTTACATATAATAAAATTCACTAATTGTATGGGTATAATTTGATGAGTTTTAACAAATGTATATAGTTACATAATGCCCAATCTAGATATAGAACATTTTCCTCAACCAAAACAGTCCCTCATTCCTCTCTGTAGTCAGATCCCTTTCTCATAAGCTCAGTGCCTAGCAATCCTCCATTCTCTTTATGTCACTGCTGATTTGCCTTTCTAAAATGTAATACGCATAAAATTCTATACTGTCTAGTCTTTTGCTTCCAGCTTCTTTCACACAACATAAATGCTATCAAGATTTATGTTGTTATGGGTATTAGTGGTTTCATTTTGTTGTTAAATATTCCATTGTATGGATATACCAAAATTTGTATATTCACCATTACATTGACATTTGGATTATTTTTAACTTTTAGTCTATTATAAATAAAACTACTACAAATGTTCTGCAATCCCTTCTCCTTAATTCTCCTTTTGCAATTTTAGGTATGCATACATCCACATGTACACAGCATGTTTTTGGTTTTTTGTGTTGTTTTGGTTTGGTTTTTTATTTCAATTTATTTATTTGCATTCATTCACTGTACATCATTACAGCATACAAAATGAGATTTTTCCATCCAGAGTACACTGTATATTGTCACATCAACAAACATGTTATTGTCAGCAAATAATTTTCCATTTCTTGTTTTCTGTATGTTTTGCTTTTTTTACCCCCATCCTTGATTCCCTATCTCTTACCCTCTCCCATCTCCCTCTCTCTTCCCACACTGTCTCTTGTATCTATGTTTGCTTTCTATACTGTTTTCTCCCCACATTTTATTGAATTACTAAAGACCTTAATTAATCTAAATATTTTCATAGTAAACACAGGTGATATATACATTTCCATGAACACAAGTCTAACTTTACACATCCTATAAAATAGCACCTAGCTGGGGCTACATATCTTACTGCAGTCATTGAATAAATTTTTTTTTCCTGAGACTTTTTTTTTTGTAACTTAATTTACATTCTTTCCTTAAGCATCATCACAGCATACAAAATGTGAATTCCCATCCAGTATACACTGCATAGTGACTTAATCATTCACGTTATAAACAATTTTCTGTTTCTAGTTCCTAGAATTATTTTTACCCTTCTTTCTGACCCTCTGTCCTTTCCCACCCTCTCCTCACACTATCTCTGGAGTCTACAATTGTCTTCCATTCCTTTCCCACCCACATTGTATTGATCACACAATTTC
>NW_006159859.1:8382349-8388219 GCF_000334495.1 Tupaia belangeri chinensis
CAGCAGATTTGGTAGCTATTGAAGAATATTTTAACCCTATTAGTATTTGGATGTATAACTACAGTGCTCTTAGATCCTTTTCACAGGAGCCATGTGGAACCTCCTTCTGAAAGCCTGGCCTCTTCTGCCGCTAGCCTGTTTGCTGGAGGCTGAATTATCAGTAGAAAGTCTTCATTTCTCCTGTGCCCTGCAATACCTACTTTACAGGAGCCATGTGGAACCTCCTTCTACACAGCATATTTTTCAAACTGCCAGGTCCAAGATTCAAATCATGAAGTTGTCTCTGTGGGACCCAGCCATCTTAAACACCACACCACTGGCTAGTCCACATTAACATATATACTTATCTCTCTGAGATAAATACATAGGAGGGGAATTATCAGGACATCCAATAAGTATTATAAATATGATATTAATTTTGTTACTCTAGTAGGTGAATAAGAACATGTCATTGTGGTCTTCTATTTCTTTAATAACTAATTATGTTCAATCACCACTAATAAATCTTTTGCTAAAGACTCAAATATTTTGCCTATTTATTTATTTATTTTTGCCTATTTATTGATCGAGGGTTTTTGCTTTTTTAAGTTGTAGAAGTTTTTACACATTATGTTTCAAATCCTTTCTTAGCTATGTGCATTGTGAATATTTTCTCACAACTCTATGGCTTGAATTTTCTTTTTTTCAACAGTGTCTTTTGAATAAGTAAAGTTTTTTTTTTGTTTTGTTTTGTTGTTGTTTGGTTTTTTTTTTTTATTATTAAAGAAGTCCAATTTGCCAGAGTTTTCTTCATGGTTCTTACATTTTGTGCTCTTAAAAAAAAAAATTGCCTGACATTAGGACACAAGAACTTTCTCCTAGTTTTCTTCTAGAAAGTTTTTACCTCTTTAATCTACAGTATTTAGATCTAAGATCCAGTTTGACTAAGAACTTTTCTATAGTTTGAAGATGAAGCTCATCTTAACTTACTTAGGTCTTCCTTAATTGGCCTCAGCATATTTTGTAAGTTTCAGGATATAATGCGTATATTTTTAAATATTTATTCCTAGTTATTTCATTTTATGTTATTTTAATTAGTGTTGTCTTATTCAGTTTCTAATTGTTCATTGCTAATACAGAAATACAATTGATATTTGTATGTTGGCATTTTAATTTCTCATCTTTTAGAATACATATTAGTTCTACATCTTTTTTTTTAGTAAAGTCCACATTTTTGACATAGACAATCAAGTTGTATCCAAAGAAAAACTTGTATTTCTTCCTTTCCAATGTATATGTAATTTATTTCCTTTCTTGCCTATGAAACCAAGCCAGTAAAGCCAATGCAGACTGTTATAGATTGAATCAGATCACAAGTGCCCTGTAAGACCTCACTGGAGAAAAAGACAAAAAAAAAAAAAAAAAAAAAAGCATAAGGAGTAAAGAGTAAAGGCTCAGCAGGCTATAAGATGGTATATGTGATGTGACCTCAATTGGCAAAACACATATAAGTACATATACATTCACACCAAAAAACAGACACACACTCATAAAAACTGAGCAATGTATACTTTTGCAAAGGTCATCTACTTCTGGATCTTGGCAGTATTATTTATGCTTTTTTTTTTTTTTAAGAGATTTTTGCTATAGGGTGCATGCTCTCGCAGACAGACAGAGAGACAGAAAGTGAAAAATCACCCCTTGGGGGTATAACCATGCCCAATCCCTTCTCCTCCATTCTCTTGGGATTTTGGGCATGCCCATGTGCCCAGCATGAGTTTAAGCTGCCGGGTTTGGGACTTAAACGGTGGTCAACTATGTCAGAGTCCAGTGACGTAAACATTACACCATCTGCTGGTCCCTGTTTATGCTTTTCTTTAGAGCGGAGCATACCAAGTTTCCTAAGGAACATGCTAGAAAAGCCCTAGTTGCTGCCTATTGTGTTGCTGAAGTACTCCTGCTGAGGGGAAGAGCTACAATGCTCAGGGTAATAGAAGGTCACCCTGCTGGTGTGAGAGTGAGGGAGAAAGAAAAAGGCAATCGAAGAGACAAGGGAGAGGGGAGAAAAAGATGGTTAGAGAGTATTTTTTAAAATGCTGCCCTGTGATATGCTTTTCTGTCACCTTGGGAGATTCCAGTCAGTGCTGAAGGATTGGACAATACTTTTAGAGTTGGCTTTGTGGCAGGACTGAAGGGAACATGCTGCTTACTGAACTTGTTGATTTGTTTTGAAGGGATTTTCTGGAGATGCAACAAAGCGCTAAACTGGCCTCTGGGGAAATTTTCTTTTATTTCTTATGAGGGAAGACCAAGCCAGGCCCACATGGTAAGCCGAAGCCCTGAGCATCAATTCAAAGAGGAAAAGGAACATACGGGGTATAAATATCACTAAGCAAAATGCTCACCTTCCTGTCCACATTGTGGTGGATCAAGCAGTCAGAGCTGAAGCAGTGACAGAAAGCAGAAACCCAAACAGGAAAGACAGTTGGCACTGACAATGGTCAAAACAGATGTCAGAGACTACGTTTCTGGAAAAGTTAGGTTCGAGGTTAAGAAATTCAACCCACTTCAGCATAAGGTATGAACTTCCACACTACGGAATACGGCATTAATCAAGATCCCATTCCCTGGAGGATACGGAATGAATGAAGGGAGCCAAATATTTTAGAGTGGAATTTTTAAAAACGAAATCATTTGAACATTGGAGTACAGAAAAACAGAGGACAACATTTACTCAAACCCAAGCAATGGGTTATTCTTATAATTCTTAGGAAGTTCCTCTTACTTACGTAGAATGTGTATTAGAGCTAAGCCTAAAACTGAAGTGGGACATCATAGCAGATTTAGAAAAATGTGACTTCTGGAAGCCAGACACACTATTACACTTCTCATTTATCATGAATTTCTAAAATGAAAACACTTTACTCAAAAGGTCAAACTCTTTTTCAAAAATAAACTTGAGTTTGAAAACAAATAAATTGCCAATTATTTCAACATTCTCAAGTGCTCCTGTAATTTAATGCTAACCAGAACAGCACTTACATCTATAAAAGTAACAAAACCAGCCCAGAAGAGGTGGCACGTGTTCTGCTGCACAATTACTGGAGCCCTATAGGAAGGCCCAGGGTTCAAAGTGAGGGGGAGGGGTGGGGAGAGGGGATGTGTGTCTGGTCCTCTCTCACAAAAAATAGGAACCCCAGCAATCTCTGCATATGAAACAAAAAGGTGTAGGAAAGTAAACTGAATCTCATACAAAACTCCAGCCATGGCTATAGACATGTAAAGCCTTTCTACTGAAAAATAGAACATAATAAAGATTGGTTTAGTTAACAGCAAGTCTAAAACAAACCACCTAATCAATAATCTTATCCCTGTTTTATCTAAAACCGGGGGTGGGGGGTATGAAAAGAAAAACATTAAGTGTCTTGCTGACATTAATGCGGAATATGCTTTATCCTGCATTCAGCATCTTCCCACTGGGTTCCTGATTTCTTGCAAAATCTAGAACTGAAAAAATGCATCTTAGCCTCCTGGAATGGCCTTGCAATACTATGCACACAGCCAGTAAACTAAAATAGAATAAAGAAGTTCTTAGGTCTTATATTCTCCAATATTTAAATAACAGCATGAGTCTGCATGTGATATTGTAACAGAATACACAGCTTTATATTCTGTAACGGAATACATTGGCTCTTTAACAAAATACACTACCAGTGTAAATTGTGCAAAATTAAGAGTTAAACCCTCTGAATTTATAGATTTTCATCTGATAATGAAAAACTGACAGTGATAGACATGAAACAGAAACTAAGGTAAAATGAAGACATCAGAATAAAAAAGTGGTTATCAATTGCACTGGCAAAAAACGTCCCCGTGTTGCTGTGCAGATGCATCTGTGATGAAATTCACTCAATGCAGCTATGTAAACAGCTTACTACACAAAGCAGGAGTTTTATATCTTTTCGGGGTAGGAAGTAGGTCTCACCACTGTGCACCCAGTCCTGACACTGAGTATATAACTCAATTCATTTGTACTGAGGAAATGAATTAAAGCAGCAATAGGCCAAGCTCGAAGCAAAGTGAATTAAGATGTGAATGGGAGGGGGAACCAGCAGTTAGCGTAATGGCTATGTCGCTGGACTCCCACGTAGTCGACCGCGATTCGTGTCCCGGACCCGGTGGCTTAAAAAACTCACGCCGGGCGCGTGTGCGTGCGTGCCCAAGATCCCGAGAGGAGAATGGAGGAGAAGGGATTGCGGCGTGACCATCCCCCCTGGGGGGTGATTTCTCGCTTTCTGTCTCTGTGCCACTCTGCCCAGAAACCCCAGCAGGAAACACCTTGAATATTTCAGTGTCATTTCAGATTCCAGAAGAGCAGTGCCACTTTTGTGGCCTAACTTGATATTGTAGAATAGACGACACTAGAATTATTTCAAGACAACAATGACAGTCACTACCACTTAGTGAAGACTTACCATCTGCTAAGTAATCATTTGACAAGTTTTACTCATTTACTCTTCACAAAAGACTGTGAGGTATGTATTATCGTTTTACAGATGAAGAAGCATAGAGTCATAAAGTTGAAGATACTTGCCTAATATCATATAGCTACAGAAAGTGGAACTGGCATTTGAACTCGGTGTGTCTAATTACAAAGCCTTCTATTACTACACCAGCTGGAATGAAACAGAGTAGCTCTACTGTTCCAGGACTCCAAGAGATTAAATTCATTCACTACCATTAGGCTGATCCCAGCTTTCAAAACCCATGTGCTATACATATATAGCAGGGTCATGGCGGCCACCCTAGAGCAGAATCCCCCGTGGCACATCCAGACTTGGTCATCAAATATGTCTCACGTGACAGACGTTTTTTATAACTAATTGACATCTTCTATAACCTGAAGAGAAACTCAAGAGGAGAAAAAGAAAGAAAGAAAAAAAAAAAAGGTGTGTGGGAGGAGAGGGGGTTGAGAATTAAGAAAAATAAGGCAAAGGGAGAAAGAGAACCAGAGGCCCAGACAGACACCAGAGCGCTGCTTGAAAGCTGTTACTCTGCTAAATGAAACCTGGGACTCTAGGGTCTTTGAAAAGTAAGTGTGAAGAAACGGGAGACTTTTGCCAATAGACTCAGTAAAAATAAGCAGCTACAACAGTGTAGCCCATTGTTTCGAGCCTACATACGAAATTTAAACAGTTTTATACATTCTTTCCACTGCTTTTTTTTTTTTTTAAACGCAGGTTGAAATTAGAACTTTTCTCTCTTCCTTCTCCCCATCTTCCAAATAAGTCCTAGTAACAGAATTCCCCACAGAAAACATGTCCGACTACATTCCCGGGGGCCTTCTGCATGCTGTTTTTCCTGGAGATCTCTTTATTACCTCTGCTGTATCATTACTTCCTTTACCTGAAGGAAGATGGATTTGAATAGCTCATCTAGCACTGCGTATGTTTTCTCCAGGAAAATTAGAAAACTATGCTATGGACTCTAAAACCAAACCTCCAACGTCACATTGGTTTGATGCAGTCTTTACTTCTGACTTTCAAATCACTTTGGTTGACTGTTTTCTGTCCATCTTGGTCAGTCCCATAAACTCTGCCTCGGATGGCTTCCTCCCCATCCCCACTCTGTCACGCTGCACAGCATTGAGGAAAACTGATTCATATAGACCACTAACCATTCTGAAGGCAATTGGCTTGGGGCACATGGCAACATTTCCACTTCTTTTGACTTTTTTCCTTCTTTTCTGTGTTTATGCTTCATCTTCAAGCTGGCTTCCTTCGATGGAAAGACAGCTGCAAACAGCATGTTTCCTCATTCACACCCTGGGAGTGAAGTGTGTCACTTGCTCGGAGTCGTAAAACACCCTGACCACCGCTCTGACTGAACCG
>NW_006159859.1:8388235-8392564 GCF_000334495.1 Tupaia belangeri chinensis
CCCGAACTGACCCGCTACTGAAACAATTACCAGGAGCTGCCATGAGTCGACTGAACTGAATCGGAAGGAATCACTGGGATGAAGCAGGTGAGAACCAACTCAAAGTGGGGGTCAGTCCCACGAACTTGCCAGACTGGGTATGGAGACGTAAATAAAAAATCCACCACAATGTTCTCTTCATTTATTCTTTCTTCTGATAAGATAATCCTGGACAGGCAGGATCCTATCCCCTTGTAAAAATAACTTTTATCCCCACCTTAGTTCCTACAGGTATGCTAGGAAATGACTTTCCTCTCTTTTGGATGCTCTTGCCTTGTGGTTTTTCCCTTTTTCTAAAACAGGTTTAAGTTATTCCTTATTCTGTGAAATTGTGCTGTAAAACGGGTCTTCTTTAAGAGGATTTTTCTCTATTACCATCAATACAAAATGTTTTAGAAGAGAAACTTGGATTCTGCCTTCACTTTTTTTTTTTTCTTTTTTCAATTTGCTATGGGGCAAGAGGCCAACAGCTGGTCTAACGCTTAAGGTACTGGACTTCCACGTGGTTGACCGCAGTTTGAGTCTCAGACCCAGCAGCTTGAAACTCACACTGGGCTCATGTGTATGCATGCCCAAGATCCTGAGAGGAGACTGGAGAAGGGAATGCAGCATGGCCATCCCCTGAGGAAGGAGCGATTTATGGCGTTCTCTATCTCTTCTTCTGTCTCTCCAGTGAGCACATGCCCTATAGCAAAAGTCACTCTCGAAAAATAATAATTTGCTATAGGGCATGTGCACTTGTCAGCGGGAGAATGAGAGACAGTGAGAACGCAACCCCCTGCCCCATGGGAGGATAACCAGGACATGGAATGTTCTCCTCCATTCTCCCCTTGGCATTTTGGGCATTCATGCACACACACCTGGCATGTTTTTCAAGCTTCCAGATCCAGGATTTAAACCACACGGCCAGTCATCTGGGATCCAGCTGCCTCAAGCACAACACCTCCCAGCTGGCCCTTCGGCCTCTACATTCTAATGCTGTATCTAGAAGCCTATCAACTTGTGATTTAAAACTATACGATATATGGGACAAAGCACAAAACAGAGAGCTGCTGCAAGATATTTTCGTAGGTAAAAAATTTTAGGACCTGTGGGACTTCTTGTCCAACAGGATTAAGGGAATAAATTGTGCAAAACACAAAGTCTGTGACCATATTGATTTTTTTTAATGGGGATCAGCTTTTTGTCCCGACTATTTATGTGAGCTACGTTGTCATAAGATGACCAGGAATGGCATGACTGGCTGCAATCGTCCAGAAATTGTTCTCTCCTGTTGGATACAGTAACAGATAGTTATCTACTGGTAAGAAGTTATGGCTTTGCTGACAGAGATTTGTATTATAATTTTATATAGAAAATGCAATAATGATATGCTACTTGGTGTCTGCTGTATTTATTTTGCTAACCTCATTTTCCATATATTTACTATTATAACAATTTTGTCTTCAGAAAGGTTGGATATATATCACAGTTTAAAAGTTCTGAGGAAAAAATCTGAATCATTGAGCACAGGCATTCCTCACATAATGACTAGCTTGTTAAGCAAATTGGTCAATAAGCAAAGAGTTTAAAGGAAGAGGTCTTCTGGTGTGTCATGGCACCATTGTGCATGTATTTTTCAATACATATCATGTGACACTACACTAGAATAATGTCATTCTACCCATACAAAAGCATACATTAGATAAGTGCTACAAAGCAAGGAGACATACCATGATACAGTAATATAAATACAGCATAGCCATTTTTATTCTAACCACTACTGTGGGCACAACATACACATTTATAAACAAAATAAGTAGGCTCGCATGACTATGAACATTTCATGTGCGATTTCTAATTGTCTTGAGAACAAGACAAAGAATGACAAAGGAGAGTCCCTGTACCAAAGAACTGGTTAAGTCCGAGCCGTCCTTAAACACATAAAGCATCAACTGGAGAGTGTCTGTAATTAGTTTGGTGATAACCATAACCTTCCCCCCTCCCTTTGAGACATTTTTGTAATATGGTGTGCGTTCACCAGGGACACAAAGACAGAGAGACAGAAAGCGAGAAATCACCCCCCAGGGCGATGGCCATGCCTCAATCCTTTCTCCTCATCCTCTTCTCAGGATTTTGGGCATGCATGCACATGTGCCCAGCATGAGTTTTAAGCCACCAGGTCCAGGATGTGAACCATTGTTGACTATGTGGGAGTCCAGCTACATAACCATTATGCTACCTGCTATTCCCAACCTTCCCTTTCTTTGAAAAACACATTTTGGGACCAGCGAATGATGTAATGGTTACACCGCTTAAACTTGTGTATGTGTGTGTGTGTGTGTGTCCCTTAAATGTTTTGTCTTTTCCCCCTTGATTCCCTACTCTCACTCTCCATTTCCCACCCTCCTCCCACACTGTCTCTAGTCTCCACAATTGTTCTCAATGCTTTTATATCTTCCAATCTCTCAGTTTCTTCCATAGAGTGTAGATATTCAGTATATATTAAGAAGGAATAGACAAAGTCTCTTTTTCGTAGTCTGGCTTGCTTTGCCTAGCAGTAAATCTTCCCTGTTCTTCTGCTTTCTATCAAATGCCTGAGTCTTTTTCTTTTTTTAAGACTGAGTAATATTCCAGTTTCTATGTTCCACACTCTCTAAATCCATTCATCTGTTCATGGACATTTGGGTTGGTTCCATGTCTTAACAATTATGAATAACTCCACAATAAACATGGATATGCAAGTACTTCTCAACTGAGTTCATCCCTATTCTTCAGGTAGATAACCAGGAGTGAAATTACTCCATCATATGGTAGTTCTATTTGAAGGTTTGTGAATAACCTCAACATTATTCTCCATAGTGTCTGTACTAATTTACATTCCCACCAATGGTGTAGGATAATTCACTTTAACAACAGACTCACCAGGACTTATTTTCTTAATCTTCACCATTCTGACTGGGGTTAGGTGGTATCTCATTGTGGTTTTGATTTGCATCTCCTTTATGATAAGGGATGTAGAGCATTTTTTCATATGCTTTTTGGCTGTTCATGTCTTCCTTAGAGAGCTGTCTGTTCATTTCATTTGCCCTTCTTTTAATTGGGCTGATTTTTTTTGGGGGGAGGGGAGGTAACCCACTTGAGTTCCCCATACATTCCAGTTTACAATACCTTATCCGAGGCATAGTTGACAAATATAGTCTCCCATGCAGAGGGTTGCCAATTCACTCTAATTATTGTTTCTTTTGCTGAGCACAAGCTTTTTAACCCGATGTAATCTATTTTGGGATCACTGCTTGTGCTTTAGGGGTCTTATTTAAGAAGCCTTGTTTGCTCTGATGTCCCCAAGAGTTTCCCTCCTACATTATCCACTAGCAGTTTTATAGTTTGAGGCCTTAGGTTTATATCTTTGATCCATTTTGAGTTGATTTTTGTTCATAGTGACAGTGGTCGAGGTTCATCTTTCTGCAGGTGGATACCCAGTTTTTCCAGCACCATTTGCTAAAGTTTTCCCCATTGGATTGACTAGTGCCCTTTGTCAAAAATCAGTTGACTGTATGTTTGGGGGGTTTATTTTGGGGGTCTCTATTCTGTTCCATTGGTTCACATGCTGTTTTGTTGCCAATACTGTGATGTTTTGATCATCATAGCTTTGTAACATATTTGGGATCAGGGAGTGAGATGCCTCCTACTCTGTTCTTCTTGTACGGTATTGTTTTGGCAATATGGGGTCTTTTATGATTCTGGACAATTCCTGACAAACCCTATAACTGTTTATTTTTCTAAATCTGTGAAGAATATATCTGGTAATTTTATTGGGATTGAACTAAATATGTAGATTAATTTGGGTAGGATTGACATTTTGATTACATTAATTCTTCCAATTTAGGGATAAGGGATGTCTTCCCACCTTTTTATGTCATTTTTGATTTCTTCTTTTAGTTTTTCATAGTCTTCCTTGTACAGGTCTTTAATTTCTTTGGTTAGGTTTATTCATAGATATCTTATTTCTTTTGTGGCTATTGTAAATGGAATTGCTTTCTTTGATTCTACCTCAGTCTGTTCACTGTTGGTGTATAGAAATGCTATGTATTTTTGTATGTTGATTTTGTATCCTGCCACTTTACTGTATTTATCACTTCTAGGAGTTTTTGTGGACTCTTGAGTTTTTTATGCATATAATCATGTCATCTGTATATATGCATCTTATATACCCATACACCATATATATATAGATAGATAGATAGATAGATACACACACATACACACACACACACACACACACACACACACACACACACATATATATAT
>NW_006159859.1:8392637-8409819 GCF_000334495.1 Tupaia belangeri chinensis
GTCTCTTGTCTGATAAGGATTTGAAAACTGGTAGAGGATTGGCAGAGAGAAGGGCAGGTGCAGAAAAAGGACAAGGCCTGAAGAAAGAGAACCTCAGACCCTTGCCATTATATTGGAGGAAACTATCACGACTGCGAAGAATTTAGAAATCGAAAGTACAATTTCTTGGATGCTGCAAGTTTATATTAAAATCAGAACTGAAAAAGACAGCACAGCAGGGCTTGATTGTACTCCAGGATGGATACGGCATGTGGAAGTTTTTTTCAGGAGACAGGCCAAAGGGGTAACCTTTGAAATATGTGACTGATTGCTGCCCATGCTGGGAGAAGTGAGAGGATAAGAGACAGAAGAATTCAGTGGATAGAGCATCCCCTAGTCCAAAAATTCTCTCCAACAGCAGTGGATGGCACTTGAAGACGGGTGTCCCCCAATTCAAGAGGGTCAGGAAGGGACTTGGTCCCAACAGGTGGAGTAGGGTGTCAACCTAGTGCTACTATTTTTCCTGATGAAAGGACCCAATCCCCAGGCGACACCTCCAAGCTGTAGGACCTAAAGTCTCATCACGCACCAGAATGACAGGTCCAGTGTGGCATGCAGCAAAGAGTTCCAGCAAGAGTATTGGTCCTGCTTGAGAAGGATGGGAGAACAAGGAAATATCTCTTCTTCAGTGGTACAGAGCAACTCCTCTTCAACCATAGATATCACAAAAGAGTTTGCAAGAATGTCATAAATCTTGAATTATTATAAAAGAAGTCTCCTGACTATCAATTTCTCAGTATAGTTATCCAACATGAAGATGATGTGATATAAATAATATTTTCCCTGTTAAGAAAAACAGTTTACACACAAAACTATATACATCCTCAGTTCTGGAATGAGAGAGAACCAGTTAATAACTTGACTTTCTTTTCCTTTCAAAATGTCCATTTGAATAGTTTCTCTACTGTATGTTCTGCTTGAATGCCTAAAAATTCTTTCAGGATCATCATATAAAAGAACAAACTTTCACTAAATAATGTTGCATAAAATTAATTAATATAACAAGCCAACATGAAAGATTACTAAACTTATGGAAATGAATGAATTCATTGAGACGAAGCTGATGCTGACCTAAGTATATTCACTGCTGGCCATACAAAGTGTGTTCTTCTTCACTACTATTCTACTCTTCCAAGTACTGTGTTGTTTCCTGCTTCCTAGTTTCCTTATTCTCAAAATCCTCACTATAGCTTCTGATGAAGTTTTATTATCTTTGTTTGCTTCACTGTTATTACTTACTTCCCTATTGTCATGTGCCAACCAACTATCAATCTACTTAGTTTAATATTTTAAAGTTGCTTCTAGAGTTTTCCTTTCTGCCTGCTTTTTAGGCTTCTACCAGGATATTTTTTTCTTATTGTATTTGAATTTTGGAATGACCACTGTCCTGAAATAATTAAACATTATATATATGTATATGTATATATATATATATATATATATATACACACACACACATATATATATATTAAGTAAATCTGAACTTAGACATATATAAGAGCAAATCAAATTCAAACTCTATAGCTTTTTTGCTGCAGAATCCTATAACCCAATTTCTACTCTACACGTTAATTGATGATTATTACAGTTTTGTCAGGAATACTGCCTCTTTTAACACATCTATCCAGTGACAATTACAAAGGAATACTTGCAGTAACCAAAATTCCACAAAGTAACTAAGGGTTTGGATGACTTAGAGATGAGGATCTAGGTCACCCCACTAGGAAAACAAGCCAGACCGGGTGAAGCTTTGGACAAAGCTAAAGGGAAATCTAAACTGAATAGCAGAGGGGGAAAATCGTGAGTATCAGTTACATCCTTAGGATCAGCTTCAGTGGCAAGGACCGTCAATTTCGCAAACCTTGACTCAAGGTTTTTAGATGGCAGCTGGCCACTGTCTTGGAGAAGTGGCTCTCCTGATTGGAACTGTATCTGTCCTTATAAGAACAAACAAATTAAAAAGGCATTTCATTCTCCCAAAATGGAAGCCCTATATTATAATGCGGGAGCTAAATATCATGGAGAGTACATGTAGCTCTGCATCAGGTACAATTTATATACAGCCTCAGATAAGCCCAGCTTCTAGAACTCAGCTGCTTGCTCATTAGAGTCATGCACTTCCAGCCATCTCTGCTGTCACAAATGGAAGAGAATGTGGCACTTTTAATTATCCTCTACATTTAGTAGACTCTTACCATGTACCTTTCAGATGATATAACAAGATGCAAGGAATTAGAACAAAATAAAATGACTTAATTCTAATACCAGGAGGCACACAGTTCAGCCATTCCTCATTACTGAGTATATCTGGGGACATTGTACTGACTCTAGTCTTCACTCTGAACATCAGCCATCAAGGCCGTGACGAAGCATAGGAGTGAAAATGAATGACTTACGATTATTGAATGCTAGATATTCAAGAAGTTTCTATGAGTAAGTTTTTTTTTTTGTATTTCCCGAAAGCAGAGTGAAAGAACCTGCATACATATTCCTTCAAAATGAAGCCAATTTCTTCCCAGAACAAAGAATATTCTCAAGCACAACAGCCCACTCTGGTCCAGTGCAGGAGAAGAAATGCACCACTGCACCCGGAACAGATTTGTTCCCATGCCACTGTTGGCTACGGAACAGGTACAAAATCAGTATCACTTTTCCTGCTCTAAAAGAACATTTATCTTTTGCATCTTTGCCAAGGTTAGCTACAAACGTTGTGCGGCTACTTTACAGCTCTCTTAAATTCAAATAGTAGGGCTACACGTTCTCCTATAAAATTTTACCCAGAATTTAAGAAGTATATAATGATTACTTTCTATAGTTTGTTCATCACCATCGTTCATTATATTTCATTTATTTTTCAAAACTGAATTCTACAATAAAAATTACTTTCTAACTTTGTTCTACTTAAAACAGTGTATTATTCTCTATTCAGAGATTTTCTTTGTCACAAAAAGGGTAGCACATTTCAAACTTGGATAAATGTGAATCTTTCTCTCTGCCTCTGTTCACCAATGGTCATCAATACTGATCATTTATTTAAGTTTGCAATAGGGCACATGCACTCACCAGGGTGAGGCAGAGAGAGGGGGAAAGTGAAAAATCCCAAGGGGGATGGCCATGTCTCAATCCCTTCTCCTCCATTCTCCTCTCAGGAATTGGGGACAAGCACACAAGTGCCCGATGTGACTTTCAAGCTGTTAGGTCCAGGACTCGAATCGCATAGTCAGCCACGTGGAATCCAGCTGCTTTACCTTCCACACCATCTGCTGGCTTGCAGTAATTATTTCTGTCAGGAGTCACTCATGATATTATCTTAGCCCAGAGGATGTAAAGCCCGGCCATGTTATCTACACAGCCCCTTGGATCTATTCTTCATAACTCTTCTACAGTACGGAATGCAATGCCTATCACTCGGTGGGTAATTCTCCCATCCCCAAATGAACCACAACAGTCATGTCATGGTAAATGACCACGAACCCCTCATCAAGACAAAGTGGCCAGTAGGAGCAGGATCTAGAACTGCCATCGAGACAGTGGTACCTATAAATTTGTCCAGAGGTATTTTTAAATGTCCATTGCTTAAATTAATAGACCTATCACAGTAAAGATTTGCTTTGGGAAGGGATGTGTAAGGCAAAATTTTATGTTTTGTTATTTCGGTGTTATTTTCCTCACCTGTCTTGAACACCAAACCTCATTTGTGCAGCACTTTCTGGGTGGTCACATCACCTCATTTAAGGCAATCAATACATCCATAGTTTTCCCCATCTTATTGCTAATATTCACACATGAGGATTTTGGGGGCCTTATTTAGACTAAATTTTTCCCCATTATCTTTCTTGTATTTTATTTGAACAGAAAATACATATATCTCCATATAAAATTAAAAGCATCAGGCCAACCCTGTGATCTAGTGGTTAAGAGAGCTGGATCCGCATCGTTGACCACACAGTTTAAGTCCCAGCCTCAGGGGGACTGTTTAAAAACATGCTGGGGACATGGGCGTGTGCCAGAGACCCCGAGAAGATGAGAAGTGGAGAAGATATTGCAGTGTGACCTTGTCCCATGGGGGGAGGGATGCTTTTTTCCCCCTTTGTCTCTCTCTGGAGAAAGCACATGCCCTCTGGCAAATAAAAAAAATAAAGATGAAAATCATTAGTTTTATTAACAGCATTAGGGATGCCAAGAAATGACAGCCGTGACATGTTGTTCCCCAGCAGCACTCAGATTTTGCCATGATGTGCTGCCTCTGTCCCCGAGTGCAGGCATGGTGGGATTGTCTAACATGACCACTTCAGCTCGCAGATTTGAAATCTTGAGCAGAGCGTCTCAAAGTCTGACAATGCTTGGTTTCCACTCCAGCATTAAGAAAAGCATCCTAAAATGGATGTGTTTTCCTTCTTCTTCTGTATCTCCAAGGATTCCCTATGCTTTGGTGTCCTTCAATTCTGAGCCCACGGTTGTCCAATAAATGTCATTTTATTGTGTGACAGAAACTATTTCTATGGCAACTAAAGAAATTAAATATATAGGAGAAAATTTAGGTTTACAGTAACCAATAGCAGCCGCTGTAGTTGCCTAAAATCACTTCGTACAACAACTGCCTGTCCCGTTTTTGTGGGAAGCTACTTCCACTTCAACTCACAGAAACAACAAACACAGATATTCTATTTAACTTCTAGTTAAAATTCTCCCTTGCTCACAGACTAAATTCTCTTTAGTATTATTTCTATACTCTTACCTTAGCAAGATGGACACTGGACCACATGAAATAAATTAGAGGTTTATTAATTTCATTGTAATTGGATTGAGAATTAGTTCATCAGAAAAACTACTGTTGGTTATATCTCAGATATCCTGTAACAATATTAATAAAATAATATAAGAGTAACAGTGACCAGAAGGGTGGGCAGGTGGCATGGTGGTTAAGGGTTCTAGACTCCCACATGGCCAACCATGGTTTGAGTCCTGGACCTGGTGGCTTGCCTTCTCACTTACTCTGTCTCTCTCTCATGCTGTCCCTCTCTGGTCAGTCAGTCGGTTGGTCAGTCTGTCTGTCTGAATGAAAGAAAAAACAAGTAAAGTAAGTAAGTAAATATGTAAGTAAAATAAAAGACCAGAAGAGGCCAAACGAATTACAACTGTCATGTGAAAAGGTATTTTCTTTATGTTTGTTAGTTAGTTTTAGGATAAGAAAATTAGATACAATGAGCCAGTGGTGTAATGGTTACGTCACTAGACTCTATGACATAGTCAACCATGGTTGAAGTCCCAGACTCAGCAGCTTAAAACTTAAGCTAGGCGCATGAGCATGCGTGCCCTAAATCCCAGGAGGAGAATGGTGGGGAAGAGACTGTGGCATAGCCATCCCCCTGGGGGGGGTGATTTTTCACTTTCTGTCTCTCTTTCTCTGTCTCGCTGGCAAGCACACATGCCCTATAACAACAAAGTCTCTCTTAAGAAAGAAAAAAAGAAGAAAATTTAAGAATACATCATGGTTATCAGCATATGTAAAAAGCCATCACGTAGAATGGTCCAAACAGAGTGAAAAGGTAAGTGTTGTAAGATGCCATGTTTAGTGTGATGTGAGAAATGTCTTTCAACTATAATATCCTTAAGAGAAAACTAGCCACAGGGTGAGACAGAACGTTTTCCATCTCTGGAAATATTTACGACGAGGCGCAAATAACATTTGTGAGCGAAGCTATAAAATTCAGCTCTCAGAGTCTTTATTTCTTTGTTCTTCAAACTAAAATTTCAGTTGCTCTGGCTTCATGTTCAGACTAATGCTATCTAATATCTATTATGACTAAAATACGTTTCATGCAGAGTAATCTTATATCGGAAGAAACAAAGGAACTCCTGAAAATCACCCTCATCCATTGTGCAGTTTCTCTTTGGATTTTCTTTCTGGAACTGTACTGCCTGGATTCATGCCTTGCATGTTAAATATAACTTATTTTTTATGTGTGATTACAAAATAAGTTGCCATTTGCAAATAGGAAAAAAAAATCTAGGACAAAGCAGTAGCAGATGCACTGATTATACTTTGGGTTGGTGAACCCAAGGTGGCCTCATCTCACAGAAACAGGAACAAATTATTGGCTCAAGTTTTCATATTAATCTGAACCAAATTCTTCTACCATCATTACCACTATGGAAGATTGTAGCTCCGCATTTATCAATATTTAAGAAGGGTGGTAAGCACATGATTAATGCAAGATTTCTTTTTAAAAAAATATTTTTTTTATTTTAATTTGACCAGAGAGGGACAGAGCAAGAGCAAGAGAGAGAGAGAGAGAGAGAGGGAAACTGATAAAACAAACCACCAGGCCCAGTACCCGAACCATGGTCAGCCATGTGAGGGGTCCAGTGTCCTTAACCACCATGCCACCTGCCGGCCCCAATTAATGCAGGTTTTCTAAGAAAGGGCTTCAGATCTTCAGTTGATGAAGTAATAAATAAAAATCTCTGCTTTCCATGGGCAATAACAAGCACAGTAAAAATAAATAAAATGATTGGTTTATAACAACGATTTGTTAGAGTATTATAATAGGAATTAAATCTCCATCACATTAGAAATAAATTATATACGGGACAGCAGTTAGTGTAATGACTATGTTGCTGGACTCCCATGTAGTCGGCCACAGTTCAAGTCCTGGGCCCGGTGGCTTAAACTCACAGTGCGTGCATGCCCAAGATCCCGAGAGGAAAATGGAGGAGAAGGAATTGTGGTGTGGCTATTCCCCCAGGGCGTGATTTCTCGCTTTCTGTCTCTCTGTCTTTCTGGCGAGCATATGCGCCCTACAGAAAAAACCTCTCTGAAAAAAGAAAGAAAGAAGGAAGGAAGGAAGGAAGGAAGGAAGGAAGGAAGGAAGGAAGGAAGGAAGATAAATTTCACTTTTTTCCAGATTTAAAATTCACATACAATATTAAAGACAACAAAAAGTGATGCCAAGACTACTGGAACTCCAAGCAGGCACCTTGCAACTTGTTCTAAATTAAAAGTAAACATCTAAGAACATCACAGGAGTGATTCCTGTCAGACTGCCTCTAAAGTGCTCTGTTTAGTTCTCAAATGCTGCTCAGTATTTAAGAATATTGTAAGACAGGAATACACTCAGAGGTAAATGGAAAGTGGAAAGTCAATCTGAAACTATGTCAAGAGAAACCATTGAAGGAAATAAGATTGTTTACTTTGGAGCAAGAAGAATCAGCAGAGCAGGGAAGAGCCATGATAGATAAACTTTTAGTTTAAGTTTTAAAGACTTCTCATGCATAAGTTTATAATGTTTAGTATGTTAAAACTTTACAAGGACATATATTTAGTTCATTAAGAGGAAAACAATTTAAAATCAAAATAGGCTTAAAGATGAAACCCTCTACCATATGAGACTATTAAATCATCTATTGTTGGAACTATACTTATATAAATTAGTTACTACTTGGCAGAGATGTTTTAGAGAGTATTCAAGCAATTGGTCGATGGGAAATATAGGATTTTCAAAGTACTTTTTCAATATAAGACTGAATTCTAAAAGAGAAATACTATACACTTTCAGTGGTTTCACCATCTTTCTAAGAGGGATTCCTCACTATTCCTTTAGAACATCTGTTGTAAGCATGGTAGAAAAGTAGACTTAAGAAAAGAAAGAGGTCATGGAAACTTAAAAGATGAAAGTGTTTTATAAAGACTGTCTGATATTTTTAATGGATAGGCAACCAGCTTAGAGTTAAGTAACAATAAAATAATGGTTTACTTTTTTTGCTTTGGCTAGGAACATGAATATTTCTTTGAACAGTAGAAAGCATAAACAATAGACAGATACTGAAATTAGTCTTATTTTATAAATGACCTCAAAAGACTATGCACAAAGAAATCTCTAAGATTTCAGATGACCCTGAGATATTCTGAAACCTTGAAAAGTAAGAAGCCAAATCTAAGCTCTATTTTACAAATGGCATACTCTAAGATAAAAGTTTTCATCTCAAAAAAGAATCTGGGAGCAAACCCAGTATTTTTCTTTACACACACACAAAAAAAAAAGACAGCAAATCTCAAGATACAATCTAGAGGGATTATTTGAAATAAAACAGAACACATCATGCTCTCCTGTATGAAAATGCCCCATGTGTCCACCCATGCAATACTGTGCACCTCTGTTGACACCATACTTCAAGAAATAGGGAGAAAGTCCAACCGAAAGTAACTGAAATGACTAAGAAGATGAAGAAGCTGATAAATGACTTGAAAACTGAACTCCAGTCAGGAAAGATAAAATCCAAAAAAAGATGAGTTTAAAAAAAAATCTTTTATCCTTGTTCTCAGGATAAAAGAAGTTGTCTGGGCAAGGAGAAGGGGTATAACTCTACCATATCTTGATAGAGCAGTTACTGTAGAGTCTCTTGAGATGAAAGCATTTGTATCTAACATGGTCAGAAGCACGTTTAGGGCAAATCCAGACCCTCCTCCTCTCACGACGTCTTCCTTTGCTGATGTGCCATGAGGCCTTCCTTCCTGAATCCATGTCAGTAGTTCTGTACCACTCATTTGTCACCAGCAGACAATGCCTTGCTCGCAGTTTATTCCTAGATATTACCTTCTCTCTTAACCGAGGGGAGGCCGTTGTTTTATCTTTGTTACCCAAATATCAATAAGGAAATATTTTATCAGCCCTCCACATTCCTCTGTCTTTTTTTCGTCCAACTTCTTGTCCTTGAGCTATTCCAGTGAATAAATTCTAAGAAAATGGTTTTCCTACCCGGTAGCAAATAGCGATTCTCATGGAGAAATATGGAGATACTGTAACAAGCAACTGCTTTGAAAGCAAAATAATAGTTCTCAATCATTTCCCAAGACTATGTTTCCAAGATGAGATGAAGTAATGCTAATAGTCAAAACTTTCAGTTCTGTGGTAGAGACAGAGGAGCATAGTTTTGTTTTTATGTTTTGTTTGTTTATTTGGTGAGTAAAATAGCACTTTTTAAAAAAAAAAAAAAAGGTTTTTGCCATAAAGCACATTCACTAGCTGCCAGAGACAGAGAGAAGCAGTGAGAGGGAAAGTGAGAAATCACTCCCCAGGAGGGATGGCCACGCCACAATCCCTTCTCCATTCTCCTCCTGGGATTTTGACCACATATGCACACATGCCAGGCATGAATTTCAAGCCACCAGGTCTGGTACTTGAACTGCATTCAGCCATGTGCGAGTCCAGTGCCTTCATTACTACGCCACCTGCAGGCCCCAGCACATTTTAATATACATCACTGTCCGTATTTTTAACAAACACCAAATGGTGAAGCAAAATGATAATATTTTAATTCTAACTCCAAAAAAATAGTTTAATTTTCTCTTTCACCTTCTTTCCATTCTTTTTCTCTCACCTCAGTCCCAACGCACTTAGAAATTCACACATATCCTCACTACAAATACCAAATTCCTCCAGGGATTTTGAATGCTTTTTTGTTGCTTTAACTTACAGCCATGTTCAAAATAGGCTAGAGAAAAACATATTTAAATTAGGAGGCAGAGCATTTAAAAAAAAAAAAAAAAGGAGGAATAAATGGGCACCAGCACTGCAAATCAACATCTTACACATGCATGACCAAAATATTCACTGAACAAAACAAAAACATGCCTTCCCCATAAACACTGAGTCACTAACCTAACAAAATACAAACACTGGTAAGAAGGAAGACTGCAAATATGAATCTTCATTTTTGTCCTTCCCCGTCCCTGAAAATAATTTGTGTAGAACAGAATAAACAAAAGACAATGAATTAAAACAAAGTAGACTTAAAAGATGAAGAGCTTTCAGATGGGTAGTTCTATATTAGAATACTCAAAGACGCCCAATAAAAAAATTAATAACGAATTTGGACACTTTCATAGATTTGAGAGTTAGTCTGGGCAAGGAAATGGGAGTTGTTATAAATGCATTTTTGCTAAGAGTTCAACATTTTGGAGCAAGCTTGGTGGCCAAGTTTGGCGACATGACATTAGCATCATAAAATTGCAGAGTACTTGGAAAGCAGCATGTTACACTGGAGAACACTACATTGGTTTGGCAGACTTGGATACTTTTATTAGGAAACATTTCCATTGCAACAGCAAATAGGATATTAAAGCGATCAGGTCCAATTTTCAGGATGTTTATGCTTAATATATTGTATAACATTTCCTGTGACAGGGAATTGTGCGCCCTTTTTCTATGTGCATTGTATGTGCAGATATGTAAGATAAAGCACATAAAGTGTATTTCTGCCAACAAAGTACCACTTTGTATGCATAGCACCAGCTCTGTAAAAACGTAGATCAGTATTAGGGGGCAAAGCCAAAAGCTCATTAAGGCTAATGGTAGTAATGATCATATCAATTCCCCATATTTACTTACTAAATTTCTTCCAGAAGGATGGGGGGGAGAGAAAAGACGAGACAATAAAATATAAAATACTGGGAATTTTACGTAACCAGTCTAAGCTTTCAGATTATACTCACATACATCTCTATAGCAATATATTACGGGAGTGTGTGAGTGGCTGTGTGTGCATACACACAAGTAGAAAAATGCATAAGAGAGTTCTGTCCCAGCAACTGTACATGAGACATTCATTTCGCACATACATGCTTAAAGTTGGGGCAACATAGGAATAGTGAAAGATACAGAGTATGTGTCTAGTATCTAGTCATCACCAACCATACTAGTTGTCACATTATGTGAAATAAAGATGAGTAAAAGTCCTGACATTGTTTCATTGATTTAGTTAATATCAGTCATTATAAGAAAAACCTTGATTGTGAAGATTTATTGTAAAAAAAAAAAACTATTTATTTAAAATATCTGTTCATATTAGCTTTCCTAATTTTAGAGATTTCGCGTGGATTTGCGTTTAAACAGAAGCTGAGCTTCTCAGCACATACACTTCCTGCAATCACACCGAATACATACCCTGCTGAGCGAAGAAAGAGAGATGGCATGCCAAATGTGTGACTTCGGATTCATTTCCATGGCAATGGATATGTTGCCCTAAATAGAGGGTTGTGAGGTAATGCTATGATGAGACAACAGAACTGCAAGGATCAAAGTTCAACCTGGATACAAATCTTTCCCAAAAAAATTAAAATGAAAAGGATTGAACCAGAAAATTGTTTTCTTCATGAGGAACAATACTTCTTTGTTTTCCAGGAGCTACCTTTATGGTACCTTGACAGAATGAACTAGTTCCAGTTTCTCCTAACTAATGAAATAATCGAGACTGGTTCCAGAACATTTCAACGAAGCAAGCTACTTTGTGAGATGCAAAGGAGGAGACAGTTTTTATAAGGAAACAAACACGCTGAGCTTTTCGCGATCACAAATGTACAGTTTTCTGTCTTCGGAAAGCCTTTATACTTAACCACTTGTTATTTTTCAGTGTAAGGGGCGAGTTACCGACAAGGGCTCCCCTCTGCAGCAGTAGACCCTGGGTAGCACAGCAGGTTGTCTGCAGATCTGTATGTCTATACAGGGCAGAGAATGTATCCTCTCAAAGCCGGTCAAGATGATTTGTCTCATCTCACACGTCACCTACACACACTGAATGAAGACATTTTAAGGTATCTGTGAGTTTTGAAAATTATATTTGATGACTTGAAGTGGCAAATACATTTCTCCCACTTGGCTAAGGATTGTTTACTTTGCCTGGTTTAGATCAGAGCTTACTGGCATCACAGCTATCAAGCCAGTAGGCGGGACTCATACTTTCAGTACATTTTTACCAGAATTTCCTAAAATAATCGTGTTCATGAAATTTACCAGGTTGGCATAGTTTCCTTTCCATCCCTCTTCTATCCTAAGCATTCTAAAAAGATCAAATATAAGGGGGCTGGCAGGTGGCTTGATGGTTAAGGGTGATGGATTCCCACATGGCCGAATGTGGTTCAAGACCCGGACCTGGCGGGTTCTCTCTATCTCTCCCTCCTTCCCTCCCTTTCTGGTCAAATTGAAAGAAAGAAATGAATAAATGAATAAAGTTAAATAAAATTAAAAAGATCAAATATATTTTAAAAAGTACTCTGAGCATAGAATTCTATTATTCAGTGTTTTATGATAAAACTGGCTAATATTGGACTTTTTTCTTCATGCAACTAAATACCTGAGCCTGTCAGTGTCAGGTCCAACTTAGGACTAGCATACAGAGGTGTCTTTGCTTTGCATGTCTTCAGTTTTGAGACACGCCCTGATGGCTAACCTTCTGAACTGCCAAGTCTGTGTCACAGTCAGCCTCAGGTACAGCAGATCCACCCTGCTTCACACAATAGTTTGAAGCTTCTATGGAAAGTTGGAGAGAACACGAAGGACGGGGTAACATTTACTTTCAACTCTCTCTCTCTCTCTCTCTCAATGGCCTTCTCTATTTTGTTTTAGGTAAGTATTACATATAATGAAATGTCCCGAAAGTTGGGGAGAACACGAAGGACGGGGTAACATTTGCTTTCAACTCTCTCTCTCTCAATGGCCTTCTCTATTTTGTTTTAGGTAAGTATTACATATAATGAAATGTCCCAAATGAACCCTATCAAGTTCCCAAGTTACCAAGGAACTGTTTCAGTCTCCCACGGGTAACCACTGTTCTGAATTCTAACACTATGTATTATTGGGTTATTGGAAAAGTCATGACATATTTTTCTGTTTTTCTATGCAAAAACGCATCATGACTTTTCTGAAAATCCAATAGTTCTGTGTTTATGACTTCATATAAACACATACAGTAAGTATTCAATCTCTCATATCTGGCTTCTCCTGTTCAGAACAATGTCTTTAAGATTTATCCACATATTAATAGTTACATATCATAGTTGGTCCTATCTTTTTGTCCATCTTGGTAGACATTCCACATGTACTTAGTATTCTGCAGGTTTTTAGTGGGAAGAAAATGTCTAGGGAGATATTTTTTCTCTGAATTAAGAGGGAACAAAAGGGATGGAGAGGAGTGAAAAGAGGAGAAGAGAGATTGATAATCTAGCATTAGAGCTGTAGACAGGAAGATAAAGTTTGCAAAGACTATTCAAGAGGTAGAGAGCAATCTAAAAATTGTAAAGATTGATCAATGCTATTATATACTATTAATAAATCAATGAAGGTAAGCACTGAAACGCATCAGTATTTGACAATTCCGTAGATACTATAAACCTTGGTCTGAGCAACTTCAATGATCAAATAAAGATGAAAGTCAAACTGTTACTGATCCTTGCAGCAATGAATAGGAAACAATAAAGTTTAGACAACCTTTTGAATAAAAGTTATACAATGAGCCAGCCAGTGGCATGGCGGTGAAGGCAGCTGACTCCCACATGGCCGACTGAGTGGTTCAAGTCCAGAACCCAGCAGTTTGAAAACCACACTGGGAGTGTTTGCATTATGTTCCCAAAATCCCAAGAGGAGAATGGAGGAAAAAGGACTGCAGCATTACCATTCCTCCTAGGTGTCTCAGTCTTTCTCTCAGGCACACATGCACAATAACAAATGAACCATTTTTGTGCCGAATGAAAAGTAGAGGGAATTGCAGTAATAGTGCAGTGGAAAATCAGGTTTGAAAAAGGAGTTTCTAATATGAAATGTGACTGTATGGTTGATGGGTAGGATGCTAAGCTCTAAGACTGATAGAATGAAACTGCACAAGGCAAGAACAGAAGTCTTGGCTGAGAAGAGGTAAGGAAGAAGAAATGAAACTGACATTTGTTGATGACACATTGAGTTCCAAGCACTCAGCTAGGCACAAAAATGTATACCTTATTTAATCATCCCCATCAAATTGGTATTGTCCTTACTTTCCACAGAACATTTAGACTGTAATCCATCCATGTCTCTCAGCTAGTAAGCTGCAAGACCATGGTTCAAAATACTGTTGTGATGCCAAAATACTTCATCTTCCCTGTGCATTACTCTAAAGCAAGAGAAAAGTATCAAGACTTTTACCAAGATGCACATGAAGTAGATGTTAGGAAGCAAGGAAGAAAGGTAAAGACGGGGGGTATGATTCTTAGATCATAACAAGGTTCTCTGAGGAACTGACAGCTGTTGTAGTGGAGGAATGTGGGCTTCAGGGGACTCATGAAAGCTGGGTTAGTAACTCTAGTTGTCTGAGTTCCCATCAGAGGAAAGAGCATTTTGGAAAGTGGCTAGGGGAAAGGAATTTGTGATGACAAACCTTATCATTTCAAGATATTTCCTCCTAGTATTCATAAACTCGGATGAGAGGTGAAAAAGGTAGAATAGCACATATCAAAAACCTCAGTAACATTTGAAAATAAGTCAGATGTAGGAGATGTTTGAAGGGGGACTGCTGTCAGCAAGGGAAGGACTGGTGACCCAGTTTCACAAAATAGTTCAGGAATAAATGGTGTTCTAGTCCTTTTCAGAAAATAGCTGAAACTGGGTAATTTATGAGAACAGAAGTTTATTCAGCTCATAGATTGGAGATCCAAGATGCAGGTACTACATCTGTTGAAGGTCGTCTTACTGGTGGGGTCACGTGACAAAACAAAGCGGAGCAGGTGTTCATGTCCCTGTGTCTGTGTACCTGTCTTTATTTTTTTTTTGAGAGAGAGTTCTTTAGTTTTTTGTTTGTTTGCTTGTTTTTGTTTTTTTGCTATAGGGTGTGTGCGCTCACCAGGAAGACAGAGAGACAGAGAGACAAAAAGCGAGAAATCACCCCTCAGAGGGGATGGCCATGCCGCAATCCCTTCTCCTCCATTCTCCTCTCGGGATCTTGGGCATGCACACACACGCACCTGGCATGAGTTTAAGCCACCCGGTCCAGGACTTGGACCACAGTCGACTACATGGGAGTCCAGCGACATAGCCATTACGCTAACTGCTAGTCCCTGTGTATCTCTGTCTTATACTCTCTCCTTATAAACCCACCAGGCTTCAATCATTAGGTTCTACTTTAATCTCAATACTAAACCTCTCAAACCCACCCTTCAACACCATAGTCAAATTAAGACTTCAATCCTTTTAATCTCATCACAAGTATGTATCAACAGATGAATCTGGAGGGAGATACATTCAATCCATAGCAATGAGAAGTCAGAGGCTTTGCTAGACAATTCAGGGTATCTGAAGGAATCCCAGAGCTACCTGAGAATGAACAGGTCAGGAAGGAACAGTCATTAGAGTGAGATACTCCTAGTGGTTCCCCTTTCTTTTATCAGCAGAGGAAAGCCTTGGATGTGACCAGAAGAGCTGAGTAACTGACCTAGCAGAATGTGGCCTCTTGACTATATTGCCAGGTACAGACTAAGGGGCATAGCTAGTAGGATCAGACTGTTTCAAGACTGAGAGATTTCATGTTACACGAGATAAATGAGTAAAAAGTACAAGGAGATGCTGTAAAGAACCAAAGAGATGTATTCAGATAAAATGAAAGGAAAAGAGAGAACAGACTGTAGGGCCTGAAAACACTAAAGCAGCTGTTAATGGGTATAGCTCTTTATCAAAGTTCCTAAACATTCCTAGGTTTTATGAACTTTCTTAATACCCTATTCTTATCATAGTTCCTGACCTCCCAGGGTCTTCAGAGCCCCAGTATTCAAAGAACACCCTAGTTTTGCCTCCCATGCCCAGCTTTTTCTTCAAAATTGCTTAAGAACAGAAGTTGAACAGATAGATAGAAGTCAAACAAAATGAAACAGATTAATAGGAACATTCCTGGGAGGAGGGGGTATGGCTAGTCTTTGATGAGAAAGAATGAAAAATGTTAGGAGGGCTTGAAAGAGATGAAACTGAATGTGTGTCTATGTTATACCACAAATTTAAGTTGGTAAACATGTGTCCCAGGACCTAAATTAATAACAGAGTAAAGAAGAGATTGTAGCAGTAGTATACAAAGGCACTGCTGGTAATGGGTGCCTACACAGGTCAAAGGAAGGTGAATTATGGGAAGGTGATTGAAAATATATACTCAGGGAGCCAGCAGGTGGCATGATGGTTAGGGCACAGGACTCCCCCATCACCGACTGCAGTTTGAGTCCTGGACCTGGCTGCTTGCTTCTTCATTTCCCGCCCCCGACCTCTGTCTCTCTCTCTCTCTCAGATGAGCATACATGCCCTGTAGCAAATTATTTTATAAAAAAGACTAATGAAAAATAAAATTAAATAATCTTTTAAATTACATATATATTTATATACATGTAAAATTTCTATATATTTAAATTTATGTGCATATAATATTTCTATATATTTAAATTTGTGTGTTTTAATTAAATATATTTAATTAAATTAGATCTATTTAATTAAATATATTTAAATTAAATATATTTAAATTTACACACAACAAAAACACAAAACAAACAAAGAACTTGGAAATCTCTGCATCTTGAACCTCTGTGCCTGCATGCAGTTCTAGCTTCGTCAAACGGCAGACAATGGAAAATACCTTAATAAGCATGCTAAACACTCTGAAGCTTGGTACTGACACTGTGGACTGTCTCGGCCTATCAGAGTGGTTAATAAAGCAGGAAGTCTTGTTTAGTGGGAAATCTAACAACCAATTTGTACTGCAAGCAAGATAGAGGCAGAAAAGGCTCTGTAATCACAATCAATTCAGTATCTGGCCATCACAACAAATTAGGACCAAGGGAACAGACCCTGCATAGAGAAATGCAGATGCACCATACATATGCCAAAACCCAACAAGCTAAAAAGCCTGAGTTCTGTTCCTTTAGAGTTCTATTAACATAGACAGGTACAAGGGACTTAAATCTCTAAGTGGAGTTCACAACAAGCACACGGTACTTGGAGGATACGTTTATGTGAGCTGGCTTGTTGGGAGATGGCAAATTGCAATTAAGAAGAGTTAAAGCCCCTTTCCTAACCACTTTTTTTTTTTAATCTAATGAGAGAATTGGAAATAATATTAGCAAGACACTATTACCCAGTAAATGTAATGATCAACTTTTCATCATTTTGCATCCACTTTTCCTACTGAACAAAAGAAAGTTTCAAGCCTCAAGTCCCAGATTCTTACTGGCTGCATCACGTTTGTGCGATAGGATCTGGAGAAGCTGACTTTACTGAGTACTAAATGGTCCATTAGATGATATGCTTGAAAGTCCCATTAGAGCCACAAACCATACGGGCCAATCTACGCAAATGGCTAATCA
>NW_006159859.1:8409833-8422023 GCF_000334495.1 Tupaia belangeri chinensis
TTCCTACTTGTAGCCCCATGATAATGTCTCGGAAACATTATTAAAAGGAACAATTTATTTTGTAATTCCCATGTTTAACAGAAAGTACATTTTTTCCTGTGGTGTTGTCTGAAACCTATTAACTGTCAGAGATACCACTAGGACTCATTTATCAGTGGCACTGAGCTAAGAAACATTTGTGCCCAGTGTTTTGCTGACATCTTATTACTCCGCATGACTCAAGGAAGAGCAACAGTAGTGGAAACGTCCGTAAACAGTGTGACCGATCTCAAGATGCCAGCCCCAAAGATGGCTCCACTACCCTCGCCTCCTAGCACTAACAGCTGTGTGTAGTCCCTCCTGCACTTAATCATGGCTGGCCTACATAAGCTATAGGAAACTAGAAAAGTGCAAGTGCACGACTTCGAAGGATAGGCCTTAAAAGACATTGGGTTACTTCCCTGGCCTCACTCAATCTGGGAGTAACCAGCCTTCACATCACAGGAACATTCAACCAGTCCTCTGGCAAGGTATTAGTGGGGGGAAAAATGGACGTCTCCCACCAATAAAGAGAGTGAGAGAGAAAGTGAGAAACCAAGCCCCCAGGTCCAACTCAAACCGGGGTCTGCCTTGTGGGAGTCTAGTGCCCTTAACCACCATGCCACCTGCTGGCTGGCCCTGGAATGTCCATTCTAATGGCAATGTAGTAGCCTCCCATGATCAGTCCTTGGTCTGGGCTCAAAGACATCTCAGATTTATAATAGGTAAAAACAGATTTTTCTCTCTCAGAAAGAATCCTTTTCCAAAGGGCTACGTGAAACCCCTAGGAAGGGTGAGAGGGTGAGAGGTGTCGCTCTGGCATCTGACTACAGGCAACGCCAGGTTGGATGTATTAGACATTGAGAAGCCCAGCGCCACCTCGGGGCCTCCCCCCATACTTCTCCCAGAATCAGACAGGTCCAAAGCAGGATGTCCATGAAGACAGACATTTTATATGGTCATTTATTTTACTATCTCTTAATCCCACACTGGGGATATATTCTGGTAAATCACATCAGCAATTTTCTGGCTTTTACTGCCAGGCTACTGTGGAGCCTTGTTCATTTCTCTCTGTGGCACCTAGTCTCTACAGCACTCAAAAAGTCTTTACAAAATGAATGTTTTTCCTTCGTTCACAAATATTGCAATGTTGAGAATCATAAATATTGAACATGCTCACTTAATTCCCAAATCTACTATAATTCTACTGTGCCAAATTCTCGTTCTATTGTAATGCTCTTAAAATTCCCCCAAGGATTGTATAAAATACGAATCAAGTCTGATATTCTGTCCTATACACAGAAAGTCAGCTATCTAAGGATTTCAAAGTATTTCACAACTGAGATTAAGTGACTTGTTGAAGGTTACCCAACAAACTGGCAAATTTGGTCCAAGTTATCTAAATCTAAATTTTATTTTTTTCCAAGCCCAATTCCCTGGAATCTATGTTAGCTTGAGAGGAACTGTATGATGTACTCATAGGTCAAAGATTCATTCTTGACCACTTATTTAAAAAATGACCACATACAATCTGGCCTCCTCTACCCAAAACAAACATTTTCTGTCTTTTCATAAAAAAAAAAAAAAATTAAAGAAAATAAAAATCTAAGAAAGCAACAGAAGTAGTGTAAACCTACTGTAGGGCAAATGTTTCCTACAAAACTGATCAGAATATGCTATAGTAAAAAAATGAAGTCCTTAACATAAAGTAAGATTTAAGTGGACCTACTTCCTTCATGGTCAGGGAGTTTCTGTATTTGAGCCCATTGATACTCAGAGGCAGGGCTGTTGGTGCCCTCAGTTTGACAGCTAGTCTAACAGCTGCCTTGACACAGACTGCAAGATTTAATTTTAAATTACTATAATAAAACCTGGAGCCATGTTTTAGACATATGAATTTTATGTTTTCTTATTTCTGAGAAACAATTCTTTACTCATTACATGTAATTTTTCCTAAAATAATAACTTGTAGCATGAATTATATTTCATCCTTAAAAATGCAGAGTTGTCCCTAACCTGGATAGGTAATTCTTCCAGATTTTAAATGGGAGTTTTCAAAACTTATTCTCTAAGAAAGAATAGAGCCAGTTGATTACAAAGATCTGGATCATCTACTGAAACTTGTATCCAAAAGAACAGATTGCGACCTTGAATATCTTGAACCAAAAAAAAAAAGAAAGAAAGAAAAGAAATTCTAGCCATCCCTGAAATTCGAGTTTTCAAATCAGCCTATCTAAAGGGAATCTTTTCCATGCACTTGATCAAAATGTGAAAACAAAATTGCAAAATAGGCTCTAGAAGGAGATTAATGTTCACAATTTCTAAGCTTGCCATTACTTTAATTTTCCAACAACCTAACATTTAGTCAATAAACTATGTCAATTAATTTAAAAAGAAATCTAAAGAAAGAGAACAAATTTTCAAATATAAGTGGGTCTTTGTCATCCAGACATTCCCAGTAGACAGAAGGAAGATGTGCTCTATATAAACATCTGGAATATAATTCTTATTGACAGTAAATACAGCAGAAGTCTTTCTCAGATAGTTTTGAGGGTTTGGTGTAAATTCCAATGGGGATGTAAAAAATATGTTCATGCTAATGTTAGTTACAGCTATGATGTGTCACATTAAATTAGCAATAGCTAATATGTTTGGTTCTCAAAAGTTCTTAAGTGTACATAAAAATAATGGTTGAAAAACATAATGACAAAACTGAAATTAAAAGGTTACAGAAAATGTGATGATATCTTGACAGATTATCACAGCCAGTTCTTACAAAGCTTTACAAAAGCACCCAGGAATTCAAGAAAAATGTAGTTTTCAACTAGAATGACTCAAACCATTGAGTCTGTATAGATTGGACTACCTAAGCTTTAGAGTTCAGTTTTCCACTGAAGCATCTTTTTAATAATGTTGTCATCATGAAAGTCATGACATTTTCCTGTTTCTCTATGCAAAGATGCTTCATGACTTTTCCAACTACCAGATTTTAAAGCAACAAAAATTTGTTAGAATATTTTTCATCTAAAAACAAATGTTCCATTTTTATGGATACATAAAATGTATTTTGCTTATACACAAAATTGCTGAAAAACTTAATGGTTTGAAATAACAACCATTTCTATGAGTTTGTGGGTTGACTGAGCAGATCCCCTGGTCCTCACCAACCTGGCTGAGGACCAGAATACTGAATAATCTCCCATGGCCTCACTCGCATAGCTGAAGGTTAGTAGATATGTTGTTCTAGAGCAACTAGAGCTGGAACGACTTGGTTCTGTTCCAGGTAGTCACTCATCCTTGGGAAGACATTCAAGTTTTTTTAATACAGCAACCTCAGGGTTCCACAGAACAGAAATGCAGGGACACTCCAACGTGTAAGTGCTCTTCAAGCCTCTGCCAATGTCCTATTCACCAACGTGAATCACATTGTTAAGCAAGTTAAGTATCAATAGCCTTGTGTAGATTTTGAGATACAGTGAAATTTTTTTAATTTCAATGTTATGTGGCATCTTCATTTCGGAATTAATGGTGTAATCTCTTTTCCTGTGTTACAGTCTTCATTTTCTTTCTCTTTCACTCTTTTCCTGAATATGAAGAAGTGAAGAAAAAAGCTAACATGGTAGTAGGAAATATCAAAATTAAATATGAAAGAAGATAGGACCATCATGTATTCCTTTATTTGTATCTCAAGTCAAAAGAAAAAACAGTTCAAAAATGTCTAATTTGCTTTATGTCCCATAGAAATAACTTAAGCATAGCTCTGGTCTTCTAGAAAAAATTTTATTAGTGGCTGAAATGAACAATACAGAAATGGTGCAGCCGTCTGGTGAGGCGGTTAGGGCGTTGATGTGTAACGCCAGAGGTTCTATAGGAAAGTCTGGGTTTGTATTCCAGGTTTGTCTCAACATATCTGGTGCACCCACAATCCTAGCTGCCTACAGAGTTTGGCTACGTGAACAATGTGAAGACTCTGTCAAAGTTACTTCTCTCTCTTTTTCTTCCACGAGGGAAATAAACGTTTTTAAAACACAGAATGAAATTCACATGTAAGCTGGATAATTAATGTTTATTTCAAGTAAAAGGAAAGTGAGATTTTCTTAGTACTACAAAACAATGTGTAAGTTATCCTCAGTATGGAAAACAAATATACTCCAATTTCTTTACACTACTATTTAGAAGTAATCATTCAAGAGCTAATGCCGAACATAATTCTGCTTGCTCCACTAACAGCATTTAAGTAAGGAAAACGGGGACCAGCAGTTAGCGTAATGGCTATGTCGCTGGACTCCCATGTAGTCAACCCCGGTTCGCGTCCCGAACCCAGTGGCTTAAAACTCACGTCGGGTGCGTGTGCGTGCATGCCCAAGATCCCAAGAGGAGAATGGAGGAGAAGGGATTGTGGCGTGACTAGCCCCCCTGGAGGATGATTTCTCGCTTTCTGTCTCTCTGTCTCTCTCTGTCTGTCTGGCGAGCGCACACACCCAAAAGCAAAACAAAACAAAACAAAAAAGTAAGGAAAACATAGTTTTCAGGATGCATATCTATTATGGTGGCAGCCATTTTGTTTCACACAGTCTGATCAAGAGCACTTCATCATGTGTAAGTGACAACAAAGGGTTTCATTACCAACTTAATGGCAATTAAATAACCACTGACATCACTGGTAGGAAATGTCTTTCATCACCATTTCAGATTTCTTGAAATAGCAGGAAACGTGGTTTTGTTATTGGAGTGTTAATGTAGTTAGGGTGTGTAATGGTCCCATAGAAATGAAAACAGAACATGAGATTTAATGACAGTCACCATCACTTTTTGTTTAAGACCAAGTGAACTATACACATTTGACCAAATCCCCAACTAGACTTACCTGACATCTTTTTCTTATCAAAGAAGCCATTTTTACTCCATCACAGAACTGGTTATTCCAACCTAATAACATAGGCAGTCAACAGTGGGATTTAAAGTAGGCCCGTACATGTGGAAGTAAGAATAATCCGCACATTTTTTCCCCACCGGTATCTGGAGCTATCACATTTCTTACTTTTGCCTTTAAACCCCTCCTAACCTTTTCTTTTATTTGGTCAATCATAATACAATCTTCAGGAAATGTTTTTTACCTTAAAAACCGAAAAAGCAAAATAACATTTAATTTTGGATATTTCATTTAACTCAATAATTGTTACCATATCTTTTGGCTGTCCGGCCAGTGTCAAACTGTTTTGATTATTAGCTGATGAAAATGAGCAAAGTTTTTTCCCTGTACATTGCTGTTCGGCTTTCACTTAATAGCAGTTACTTCCTCTGATACCAGGGGTTGCAAACACTGATAAACCATTTAATACTTATGCATCAGTTTTCTGACTTTACTGCAAAATAATCCTAAGAAGGAGCCTATCTATACTCCCAGAAGAAATTTTATTCAAAGGCAGTTATGGTGTCTTTTAGAATTTAAAGAAAAAGAGACCACCATGATTATAAAAACATTGTAGTGCTCTGATTCTGTTGAGAACAGAAAAATTGGGACCAGCAGCTGGCATAATGGCTATGTCGCTGGACTCTCATGTAGTCAACTACGGTTCAAGTCCCAGACGGTGGCTTAAACTCACACCGGGAGCATGTGCATGCGTACCCAAGATCTCGAGAGGAGAATGGAGGAGAAGGGATTGCAGTGTGGCCAACCCCCCAGAGGGAGATTTCTCACTTTCTGTCTCTCTGTCTCTGTCTTTCTGGTGAGCACATATGTCCTATAGCAAAAACCTCTCTAAAAATAAAAAATAAAAGAGAGAGAACAGAAAAATCAGAAAGGCAGGATTGGTATAATTCTTCTTAAACAAGGCAGAGTAGGAGCCAGCAGGTAATGCAGCAACAAGACCCTATACACTGCAAGGCTGATCCACTCAGGAAAGTTCCCAGTTTGCATCTGGAGACCTCCCTCCACACTCTAGACATGCACATTCCCATGATTCAGGACTGGCTGAGGATGGGGTAAACTACAGTGTCAATATAACCTCTGTTGGATTTTATCTCTGATTCTCTCTCTCTCTCGCTTATGGAAGAAATGAGTAAATAAGTAGACTAAGGCAGAGGAAAAAGTAACTGCCAAGCTTAAAACATTTTCCTTGCCCAAAGAATCAAGTGAATTAAAATAAAAAATATTTTACAATTCTGCTTGAATATGTATTTATATTTCATTTAATTCTCTTTTTTTGAGAGAGAGATTTTTGCTATAGGGTGCATGCGCTCGCCAGAAAGACAGAGAGAAACAGAGACACAGAAAGCGAAAAATCCCCCCTCCCCCCCAGGAGGAATGGCCACATCGCAATCCCTTCTCCTCCATTCTCCTCTCGGGATCTTGGACACACATGCACATGCGCCTGGCATGAGTTTAAGCCACCGGGTCCGGGACTCAAACTGCAGTCAACTACATGGGAGTCCAGTGACATAGCCATTGTGTGCTAACTGCTGATTCTATATATTTAATTCTTAAAGTCAGAATAAGCACAGAAAAATTTATAATGTGTCAGGTAGATTTCTAATTCTTTATGACACTTAACAGAGTTGGCAATTTTTTTTTTCAAGCTTCTATAAAGGATTCAGACAATAACTGATAAAGTGTCTTAATGCAATGAGAAAAACGGCCCAGAAGATAATCTCAAATCTCATCTGGAACTAAATTTGACTCTCCAGTGGCCTATGGCAGAACCACTTTTGTATATGTCTACTCTTAGCAATTAACCTTCTACTCCCTTTCCTAACCTCAAGAGTTAATAGCGTTTAAAATCAATTTTAAGTAAGGACACAAAGGAAATGACTACAATGACCCCACCTTCTTGATTAAGCCTCCCCACTTGCACAAATATGCTTTAGCAAGAGCCAGGGCCACTGTAGCTCACCCTTAGCAAGCTCGATTCCTGTCATCCAAAGCTGGTTGCATAAAAGCATAGCTGACCAGTGCTCACCTGCACTGTCCTTAACTGGTAAGAGAATATATGGCATCTTGGCTGATTCCACAGGGACCTGTGAGTTTTTGCCAGATCAGTATTCCTGAGTTTTTCCTCAAAGCAGGCCTAGATTTCTGCAGTCAGTCCTACCCCCGGAATCCCATGGTACTCTCTGACCTGGGAATGTCACGGGGCCAGAGCAGCTGGCCAAGACCAAGAACAAATCTAAACAGACATAAGGAATCACTGACCTTAGAGCAAACTCTGTGGCATGGCCACCTCAGGGGAACATTCCAATGAGAAAAGCAAAGGGGAGAGGACAGTAGGGGAAAACAAAGATACTTACTAAATACCATTCTAACACTAAAACTACCAACTTGTTTTGAGTCCTGGACTGGGTGGCTTAAAACTTGTGCTGGGCATGTGCGCATACCAAAATCCTAGGAGGAGAATGGAGGAGAAGGGATTGTGGTATGGTGAGGTGATTTCTCACTTTCCAGGTCTCTGCCTGTGTCTCCCTGGAGAATGCACACACCCTAAAGCAAAAACTTCTTTAAAAAAAAAAAAAACAAAAAAACTACCTACTTGTGCAGTTTTTAAATGTCAAGGAGGCACAATATCAGTTGGATATGTGTTGCATATTTTAATTCCATTTTGAGCTATGGACCGAATGAATTCTACTGTAGTCTTCCTACCATGGAGAAATATGGTAAAATTAAATCATAAAAAGGTCCACCGCTTTCCACCTATCTTACTTCCAGTAAAAAGCAGAAAATACATACTGTTATGGGGAAACATGATGCGAAAGAAAAAGACTTTCTTTGATAAGTAAAGAATAAAGATATTACAACTTTAAATGATTCCTAAGAAAGACTTGTCTGAAAATAAATCCACCATGTCAGAAATCCAAGAGTTAGTTGTCATTTCCAAATCCAGAACTTTTAAAATGATTTTTAAGTGCAAGTATCTTCATTCTTTCCTGATGTTTGTGTGTATCTGAAAGTTAAATATTGTGATATTTCAATGTTGTTTTTGCTAAGTGTTTTGAACCAGAGTTCAATTTGTTGAATTTGTCCTGAAAAGTATGTGTTATCCCCACTTTTTCTGAGTATAATTTGGTGTGTGTGAGGAACTGGAAGGGATTATAGGAAAAACCACAAGGCATAGCTCTTTTCTGGCTATTATTATTATCTGGCACCAGAACCTGTGCCTGAAAGGTTTATTTTCAAAAAGTTTAAACACGACTTGTGTGTACTATGCAATTATCACATTTTATATATTTTTTTTGTTTATTTAAATATATAAAAATATTGTTTATATGTAACATATATATAAATTATATATTACATATATAATTTTTATACCGCCTGGAGAAAATGAGCTCTTCTAGCTTAGTTTCCAGGTGGCATAATTGCCTAGGTATTACATGTGTATGTATATAAATATATCTTACAGCATACATGTAATAGATTTGACTATCCTCAAGACAGACCCTTAGCTGGCTCTCAAATAGAACAAGGCAAAACTCAAATGGCCTTCAATACATTTGGTATTTATGTCCAGACTTCTGTCTTTAATATTCACATAATATTCAGCCAGTTTCTTGCAGTTTGCCTTCTTGGGCCATGTGGCAATGCTACCACCTAGTGGAGCTCACCTATCCTTTGCCCAGCATGTTACAAACCAACCTTAATTAAAAAAAAAAAAAAAAAAAAATTAAAAACTCCCCACTTATGGTTGGGGCAAGTAGCCTCCCAAGAACTTCATTCCTAAAAACAGTCCTTCCTATGGCAACTACCAAATTTCAAATTGTTCAGGAATTCTGCTATCACATTCATGTTTTGGAAAGTTAGCCATCAAAATGGAAGCCCTGTTTCTTATAGACTGCTATTTTAAATATACTTAATACCTAGGAAGGAGGAGAGGACATTTCCCACAATTTTCCTAAATTTGCCAATTCTTTTTTTTTTTTACTTAATTTCAACAGAAGAGGCATTAAAATATTAAAATATGGTTATATTCAGAATAACTGAGCATAACCAAAATATTAACAGTGATTACTTCTTAAAGGGATAGATGAAAATGAAAGAACAAGAGAATATTTTCTTGGTTTTTCATATATTCTGCATTAAGCAAGTGCTTTTAAAATTAAACAAATGCTAACCTTATTTATAAACTAGCCAAGAAGAATGAATCACAGGAACCACGTTTTCAATCTGGTAAGGAGCAATACCTTTTTGTTATATATGAGAAAGCCAAAGCTCAGAGAATTTCAGTGACTTATCTACGATAACTGTGATGCTTAATTTTATGTGTCAACTTGACTGGGCCATAGGGTGTCCAAATAGCTGGGTCCAGGTTATTTCTGGTGTGTGATTAAGGGAATGCCTGGAAGAGCACTGGAATCAGTAGACTGAATAAAGCAGACCTACTCTCTCCAATGTGGTTGAAGATCATCCAAGCTGTTGAGGGCCTGACCTAACAAAAAGACAGTGGAAGGTTGAACTGTTGCTCTCTGCCTAACTGCTGAGCTGGGATATCAGTGTTTCCTGTGGTCAGCATTCTGGTTCTCAGGTCTTCGGACCCAGGTTGAAATCTGTATCAATGGTTCTTAGGTCTTCAAATCACATCATGGGCTTTCCTGAGTCTCCAGCTTACACACAGCAAGCTGTGGAACTTCTCAGCCTCCCAAATCCCATGAACCTTATAATACATTTCTTACATACATACATATGTCATATTGGTTCTGTCTCCCTGGAGAATCCTAATACTCCCAAGAGTCATAACCTCAGCTTTGCGGCTTCATTTCCAGGACCTATTGCACAGTACGTTTCATGAGGTCTGCTCATCTCCTCCCCAGTTGGATTTCTTATATATCCTCTTTCTACACCGCTTATCCTACCATTATTGTTATTTTCCTATGAACAATTTAAGCACAGGTATTTTGGTATGAAAGTAGAACAACAGAATGAGGAGTAATGAATGTTTTTTTCTGAAGACACCCTACATAAGAGACAAGAACAGAGTACAGTATGATTATGTGTTAATCAGGGTACACCACCCAACTACCTCAATTGATCAGAATACCCCTGAAAAGCTAACAAATTGAAATACTAATATTTTCAGACATTCTTAAGTATTCTCAAATTGTATAAAGTCTGATGAATATGACAAAAAGTCAAAGCTCTAACAAGAGCCCAAAACAGTCTTCCTGAAATACTGAAAAAAAAATCAATGATTCTATCCTAACACTGACTTGGTAAAATCTAAGAGGTTATTTTTCTTAGACTCCCTCTTGGTCTGTTTCAAATAATCAATACGTCATATAAGAATACTATTAACAGACTGGCAGGTGGCATGGTGGTTAAAGGTGCCAGACTCCTTCCCACATGGCTGACCGTGGTTTGAGTCCCAAACCTGGCAGCTTGCTTTCTCTCTTTCTCTCTTGTTCCGTCCCTCTCTTGTCAAATTAAAATAAATACATAAGTACAATAAACCTTTTTAAAAAATACTATTAACCAAGCAAACATCATAATCATTTTTACTAACTTTCAGTTAAAATACACACTCTATCCAGTCTAGCTTTACTTGGTACTCCTTGCTATTATCTGTGAGCACTTGCTACATTCTAGGTGCTTTGTTTAAACATGGTTGATTTTCACAATACCCCTGCAGGATGAGCTGTTATTACCCCTTGCTTTATAGTTGAAGAAAATGAGGCTCCAAGTGCTATTTACAGAGACACTTGCATTTCTGCTCTTAGGGAGGTTAAACATTTATATCTACAGCTGTATGTAAGTGCTTTGTATGCTAAGTGCCAACAACTTGTATGCAGGGTCCTATTCACAATTACCCAGGTCACCAAACCACTTCAGCAGTCACCCAAGTTACAAACATCTTCCTCTGCAGACAAAAGCATATAGACATGATATTAATTAACTGTTCTCTCTTTTAAAAGTTGAGTCTATTCAAGGATACAGTAGGAATGCTGTGTAAGAGACTCTCTGGAAAGAGAAAACTCTTAATCTAGTTCTCTCATAGGATTTCCTGAGGGGGGAGGTAAACAGCCCAGTCTCCCAGAACATCAAAACTTCAGTTAAAAATGAGCTAATCTTTCCATCAGCTCCACTGGGCTCTCTGGCAGGAGCAGGGTAAGTTTGGACAGTCGCAGCCTGTTGTGAGACTATAGGATTTTTTTTTAAGTGCTATTATTTTGGCACCTTTCACAAACAATAAATCCTGTAAACCCTAACAAGTAATTGTTGAGAGATTGAAACTAAAGCCGCTGTAGTTGCAAAGCTTTTACTGTGTCACGGGAATAAACCATCATGTTAGCTGTTCTGAAAAGAAATGTCCTTCACTTCTACAGAGTCGTTTTTACCACCTGCTGAGCATCTGGGCACTGTGCTAGAGGCCACGAGGAACACCACATACCCACACATATCCAAAATACAGTAATTCCTGTCCTCAAAAAATGTAAGAATTTAAAAAGCAAGATAACTACAAATAATAATTTTTAAATGAAGCTTTCCTAGTATATTAACAAGAATGGATTCAGAGTTGGGACACTAAGATTGTCAATTCATATATGAAATTATATCATTTTGGAAGCATTAAGGTCCCATCAGAAAAAAAGAATTAACCCCAGACAGCGCCAATGAAGAGATGCTAATAAAGGAACCTACAACAGAGGTACAGGGAGAATTGGGCTAGGGACCAGCAGTTAGCGTAATGGCTATGTCGCTGGACTCCCATGTAGTCGACCGTAGTTCGCATCCCGGACCTGGTGGCTTAAAACTCATGCTGGGTCGGGAACCAGCAGTTAGCGTAATGGCTATGTCGCTGGACTCCCACATAGTCGACCGAGGTTCGTGTCCCGGACCCGGTGGCTTAAAACTCACGCTGGGCGCGTGTGCGTGCGTGCCCAAGATCCCGAGAGGAGAATGGAGGAGAAGGGATTGCGGCATGACCATCCCCCCTGGGGGGTGATTTCTCGCTTTCTGTCTCTATGTCTCTCTCTGTCTGTCTGGCGAGCGCACGCGCCCTACAGTGAAAATCTCTCCAAAAAAAAAAACCTCATGCTGGGCGTGTGTGTGCATGCATGCCTAAGATCCCGAGAATGGAGGAGAAGGTATTGCGCCATGGCCATCCCCCCTGGGGGGGGGGGTGATTTCTTGCTTTCTGTCTCTCTGTCTGTCTCTGTCTGGCGATGCACCCTATCATTAAAAAAA
>NW_006159859.1:8422069-8422524 GCF_000334495.1 Tupaia belangeri chinensis
CTGGCGATGCACCCTATTATTAAAAAAAAAAAAAAAAAAAAAAGAATTGGGCTAAAAAAGGATGTTGAGGTGCCAAGAGACCAACTACAAGACGCATTACCACCCTCGGGCTGAGAGTGGGAGGGGAGGATGACAGGGTGCTGAAGGCACCTAATGAGAGATGCAGAAAGGGCTGCCCACCAGGAGCTGAACCACGCAGGAGCACATCTATTGCAAGAGAAACAAATACACAGACCAGGGAGGAAACAACAAAAAGATATGCATACCTCTCTTTCCTTCTACCCACCCGTGTATTCCCAGTGCCTTCACTGGCTGAACTAAACTGGAAGTCACCAGGAAAGGGGTCCCATGGTTAGTGATCAGCAGAAGGACGGAGAATACATGCAGAATACAAGCATATATGCCAATGATTTTTTTTTAATTTAATTAATCAATTAATTATTTTTAACTTGACC
>NW_006159859.1:8422660-8458778 GCF_000334495.1 Tupaia belangeri chinensis
GTGGGAAATCACCCATACATTAAAAAAAAAAAAAAAAAAAAGAATTGGGCTAAAAAAGGATGTTGAGGTGCCAAGAGACCAACTACAAGACGCATTACCACCCTCGGGCTGAGAGTGGGAGGGGAGGATGACAGGGTGCTGAAGGCACCTAATGAGAGATGCAGAAAGGGCTGCCCACCAGGAGCTGAACCACGCAGGAGCACATCTATTGCAAGAGAAACAAATACACAGACCAGGGAGGAAACAACAAAAAGATATGCATACCTCTCTTTCCTTCTACCCACCCGTGTATTCCCAGTGCCTTCACTGGCTGAACTAAACTGGAAGTCACCAGGAAAGGGGTCCCATGGTTAGTGATCAGCAGAAGGACGGAGAATACATGCAGAATACAAGCATATATGCCAATGATTTTTTTTTATTTTATTTATTCATTTATTTATTTTTAACTTGACCAGAGAGAGAGAGAGAGAGAAAGTGACAAAGCAAGCCACCAGGTCCAGGACTCAAACCATGGTCAGCCATGTGGGAGTGTCCAGCGCCTTAACCACCATGCCACCTGCTGGTCCCCATCAATGAATTTTTTTTTTGAGAGGTTTTCGCTATAGGGCGCGTGCACTCGCCAGACAGACAGAGAGAGACAGAGAGACAGAAGGCAAGAAATCACCCCCCAGGGGGATGGTCATGCCGCAATCCCTTCTCCTCCATTCTCCTCTCGGGATCTTGGGCATGCACGCATACGCACCCGGCGTGAGTTTTAAGCCACCGGGTCCGGGACGCGAACCGCAGTCAACTACGTGGGAGTCCAGCGACATAGCCAATACGCTAACTGCTGGCTCCCCCCATCAATGAATTTTTATAATTATTATAAATAAGTGGCAAACACAAAAGACTTACTCAGCCAGACACTGCTATACGTGTTTTATATAATATTAAGCTACTTAATTCCCACAATGACCTATGAGTTAGGACTATTATCAAGCCCATGTACAGATGAGGAAACTGAGGCACAGAAGGGTTAAGTAAGCTGCCCAAGGCCACATAGCTGGTGAGAGGTAGAGCCCAGGTTGGGATCTATATGGTCTGACTGCACAGCTCATGGCTCCAAACGTTTTGTTCCATGGCCTATCCTAAACCTAAAAACCTCACTCTGCCAAATAGACATCTTAGAGCAGCATCTCTGAACATGAAATCAACCAAGTAACTAACATCTGATACTTTGGGGTCTCACTTATCTACTCATTTATAAATGAGCATAGGAAGTGTTCAAGATGGAGATTCCTCTACCATACAAGGAAAGAAACTTGAGTGTCATTTTCATTTACCTTCAGTTCCCTCAGATTCAGAATTTCTTGGGTGGGTAGTTAGGAAATAATCAGAAAGCAGTTACTGCAAAGGAGAAAAACAGTGGTGGAAAGGAAAAAGACATGATTTACAGCCCAGAGAGAGAAGTATTTTCACAAAGTGTAACTACGTCCATTGCTTTGCCTCTGGTTCAAGCTGAATGTGGAGAAATGTTGATATTCTTGAACTAGTAAAATTGTAAAGCCCCTCAGAGACGCTTCTTCTTGGCGGCAGGAGAAAACTGATTGCTATTTAACCTGAGGTAGGTACAGAACGCAAGTTTAAAAGGAACCAGGCATAAAGAAGGACTTATTCAACAAGTCTGCAACAATCACAGATTGTTGTTGCAACTCATCACATCCTTCCTGAAAAATATGGAAGAAACGCTAAGCTTCCCCCGGCCCATAATAAATCACTCAGGGGCTACCACTCCCAGGCTAAATCTTCTGGCCTGCTCCCTACCTCTCCCTTTTTTTAACCTTCATATTTTCCTTCTCTCATATTTCCAGTCTCAGTTAAAGGAAATGTGAAGATAATGGGAAGAAAAGGAGACCTAAATATCTAAGAAAGTGGTGGATTATGGCTCCCCTGCTCCTGCTTTCACTTAAAATTTCTACATCATAAATAGTAGTTGACAGGAGGGTATATTATATAATTTTGGCTTTATACTTGAAAAGAGTAGCTAATCACCCAAAAAGATCCAGGTTTTGATATTAATCAACAGCTTTCTTGTCTAGAGCTTCTCTCACACTATCCTGTAATATAAGACTTCAAATTTCTTGAAGATTTGTTTGACCTATCAGCAATACTACTAACTTAAATGCAAATATTAACATATTTCAAAGCATATTTAGATACACTGCCCATTTGACCTTCCTCACAAGCCTATAATTTATCAAACTTGGTTATTTATGTTCAAGTCACCAACACTGTATAAGGGGTGTGGGGAATAGTAAGATGAAGCCTTTGTAAGTTTGAAAATGAAATGAGGCAAAGAGTACAGTATGAAGAAGGAGAGAGAGGTGAACTTTACAGTGAAAGAAGCCTGACAAATACAGTTTTAACCCGGTGGTCGACATCAAGAAAGATAAGGCGTGTTTATGGTATGAACTCCTCATGTGATTTGATAAAAAATGGCACTTTACCTCTGTGGTCTTCCTCATAACCCCAGTCTAGTCATGAGAAATCCCAACTGAGAGACCTTCTACAAAATACCTGACAAGTACTCCTCAAAATGTCAAGGTCAAAGGGAACACAGAAAGCCTGAGAAACTCACAGTCTAAGAAAACGGAGCAACTGAAATGTAACATGGGATCCTGAATGGAGTTCTAAAACATAAAAAGGACATTAAGTGAAAAATAGAAAAGATGAATAAAGCATGGACTTGGGTTGATAATAATATGTCAATATCAGTTCATTAATTCCAACGAATGTACCATCCTAAGATTTAACAACAAGGGAAGGTGGAGGTAGAGTTTATAAAAACTTACTGTACTATCTTCACAATTTTTCTGTAAATCTAGAACTATTCCAAAAAATAAAACTTCATTTACAAATGAAATAAGGTAATCTATAAAAAGTATTTTGTAGGTCCAGGATCCTTCTGCTTAGTAGACTGAGGTCACAAGGGAGACCTGGTTCTAAAGCCAGGTATGGTGGCACCTGACTGTAGTCCCAGATACTCAGGAGGCTGAGGCAGGACAATCTCCAAGTTTTGTCCAGCGTGGGCAGCACAGGGAAACCCTGCCCTGAAGGAGCCCTGTGTGGTCACACAAGTCTATGGTATCAGCTGCTGAAGCAGGAGGCTCATGACACAGAGGTCCTACCTAAAGCACACCACACTCACTGTTTCGTAAATTATGAGTTATTAACAATGATGGTGGTAATTATTAGAAGTGTGCTCTGGTGATAATTAATCTGGCGATAGCTGGAAAATGGCTTAATGCTGTATTTACAGAGTTTTCCTGGTTCAAATATCTACTGCAAAAGAAATCTGAGGTTCAGTTGTTTGCAAATAATACATTTTTAGATGCATAACTTCTGAACGTTATATATCATGAGATGGATTTCAGAAGCTATTCAATAGTTCTTTTATTATTCTGTAAACCATTTTTTAGAACCCATCATGCCAGGTACCACTCTAAGTATAGGGGGCACAAAGGTGTTCAAGGAATGATCCTGTAAAGAGAATAAACTAGCATTTATCAAAGGCTTAAAGTATAGCAAGAAGTCTTCCATTGTCACCTGAGGGTGACACATTTGCTTCTTTAACATTCGGTTCCTAACCTTATTCTGGCTCTCATCACGCAATAGAGCAATTGCCTACTTATTGCCCATACCCTCAAGGACAAGGACTAATATTCACTGTTGTCACTCCAACATAACAAAAGCATACTACCAGCCTATAATTGGAGTAAATTGATTAAATTTAGTCAGGACTCTCATTGGCAAGTGCTAGAAAATTAAAGCAAAAAGGAAGTTTACCAGCTAATGTATCCAAAAAGAACTAAATGAACTTTTGGGATTCTGAATTCATGTGGGGTTTCTTCTGCTGGAAAAAGTTTCCTGGTCTCTCCATTTCCCCTTCACTCACCCTGTGGGAGGAAGAGGGTCTTAGACCACTGGTGCAGGTAGGAGAGGGTACCACTTACCTTAGGATCCACAGCTCTCCAGCTTTGGGTTCTACCTCCCTACAGGAGAAATACTCTGCTCTGGCCTGCACCATGCACTACGCTTACCTTGCAGGATCTGGCTCTATAAACCCAGTTCGGAGGAGAGCACCAGGAAGCCCACTGTGCCTGCGTAGCTAACCTACGTGCACGGGTCCAGCTTTTATTACTACTATAGCTGATGTTCTCATCTCCATCTGCCTTATTCACGTTGCTCTCATTCAGCTGGTTCTAAACTTAAAGGGAGAAAAAGATAGGAAGTTGTTCACTAGCCCCTAAAGTCCTACTGAAAATACAGGAGTACCGGGCCTCAGGAGTAACTGAATTCAGGAGCTCAGATCCTGCCAGAAGACGTCAGACCATCTCTTCTCTGCCTGGTTTTAGTCTTAAATGAGCTTTCTTCAAGATGACTTTTGCTAGTTCCAGATTTAAAACTGTTCAAGCTTAGCAGCTAGGAGAAAAATATCTCTAATTCTTTCAACTAAAATCTTGAGATTTACTTTCTTATGATTTAAGTCCTGTGTGTAGCCTAGACCAATCACCGTAAGTAAGGTGTTGAGAATCCTTATTAGTCAGGCCTGGGCCACATAGAGTAGGGGGTGGGGGGAGGAGGGTTAACACCTGCTGAATCATGTGCAAAAAGAATAAAAGCCTACCACAACCAATACTCTTTTTCACAGAAAACTGAGGGCACACAGCTTGTATGGGGCAGATATGGAATTTAAAATTACATGTTTGACTCCAAATCAGTATGCTTTCCTCAACATCAGAATGCCCACCTAAGTCTCCATCAACAAATCTCATTAACCTCAAGCAAGTGATTTAGCCAAAGAAGTGACAGAAACTCTTTTTTTTGGGGGGTGGGGGGGGATTTTCGCTATAGGGTGCGTGCGCTCGCCAGACAGAGAGAAACATAGAGACAGAAAGCAAGAAATCACCCCCCAGGGGGGATGGCCACGCCGCAATCCCTTCTCCTCCATTCTCCTCTAGGGATCTTGGGCAAGCACACACACGCGCCCGGCGTGAGTTTAAACCACTGGGTCCGAGATGTGAACCGCGGGCAACTACGTGGGAGTCCAGCGACATAGCCATTACGCTAACTGCTGGTTCCCAGAAGTGACAGAAACTCTTAAGGTTCTAGTTCATACTAGTGGAAGTGACTAGATTTCTTATCATTTCACATGCCACCCTGTGTTCTATGTAGTAAGACTCCCGCGAAATTCTAATGGGGCTACCCCTAAGTGCTCTTCTGGGCCAACTCAGCTTCCATTTTATGAGAGTCATGTAAGAAAAGGTGCACCATATTTGGGAAGCTGCTTAACAAGTACCAGTTCTTTGCTTGTTTTCACCTTTGTTTTTTCATACTTGCTAGGAATTCTATGTAATGGATCCAAAATAAAAACTATACTTAATGGCAGAACACTTAAACTCATCCACTTAAGTTAAACTCAGTTAATTGGGTACTCTCCTGGTCCAACCTGAGTATACTCAGTATAGGGTTCTCTCTTTCCTTTCCCCACTTAAATTACAGTTAGTCAAATGTCGTGGCTACAGGAAATGGCACCTGAGATGCAACTCATTTCACCTGACTCATGGAAAGCATCACACCTCCACACTGGCATCTATTGGAAAGACACCTGCCTATCTGGGTTGCTTTCAGGTCCATTGTTACAAATGCCAGGTCTCTCCATAATCGCCTGCTGATGGTGCCACATCCACACCATTCTTCACTGTACAAGAAATGATTTGGTTCCTCCTTACAATGCATATGAGCACATGGTGATGCTCTGTACAGCCTCTCTCCTGACAACACTGAGCTGGTTCCAGAAACTCACTGCCTCATGGAAAAGACTACAACACCTCCTGGGCAAGGAGGCAGGGAACGGGCACATGCCCCCTTCTCCTTCAAGATTACCCCACCCTAGGGCAAGACTATCACTGGGACAAATGTAGGTAGCACAGAGACCTCCACCAGTGTCTGATTCCCCTCCTTCCAACTCTGTTTCTGTATCATAAGTAATCTTGATCAAGTCTACGAAAGGAAAAACACATTATCGTACATTTTTGCCAGTCTTTTCATCCTTTCTTTCAACTACCATTTCCACCAGGAGTTTCTAAACTCAATCTGGGATCAACTTTTATTTTTAAATGTTCTGCCAAGTCTTCCTTCTCTGAAATAGTGAGCTCAAGCTGCCTGAAATGGGGATAAAGACTATTTGAAGGAGAAGGAGGAAAGCCTAAAAAATGAAACTATAGCAGTTAAGGTCAAAATTTCCCCCATGATATAACTTGAATCAAGTTAAATTTCAGTATTTAAGATACTGAGATTGGGGCCACAGAAATACAGAAAGTGGGTAGGCAAGCATAGCTTTCTCAAGTTAAAGAGTCTATGAATATTTGCTTTTGAAGTGGTATGACCAATCTCTCCATACCTATTGTATATTCTTTCGGCTAGCCTAAGAAATTACATAAACACTCAAACTCAAGAGACATATGAAGATTAACTGTGATGCTTAATTTTATGCATTAATTTGACTGGGCTAAGGGATGCCCAGATATATAGTACGACATTACTTCTGACTGTGTCCGAGACAGTGTTTCCACAAGAAATTATCATTTCAACTAGTAACTGAATAAAGCAGATTGCTCCCCAAAATGGACAGGCATCAACCAATCCAGTGAGGGCCCAAAAGGTGCAGGAAGGGTCAATGTACTGTCTCTGTCATCTGAGCTAGAAGATCTGTCTTCTCCTGTCCTTAGACATCAGCATTCCTGTTCTTCAATCTTTGGATTCAGAGTAAGACTTATACCTCAGCTCCCATTCTCAAGCCTTCAGACTTGAACTCAATTATCAACCGGCATTACTGTTTTTCCAGTTTGCAGATGGCAGATTGTGGAACTTCTCAGCCTGCATATTTGTGTGAGCCAATTCCTAAGATAGCTGGAATACAGATATAGAAATAGATATATGTACATATACATGTATGGATAGGTAGATAAGTATGTGAATGTATGCAGATTTAGATGTAGACAGATAGGTAGATTGATTGAGGCCGTTAGATCTGGAGAATCTTGGCTTGTAAAGAAAGAGGTTCCCAACCTCATGAAATCACTCTAAGACTCCATCTTAAAGACAAGCCTAAGAAGGTGATAGAAATTTAAAGAATCACCAGTTTATTTTTTTAAGAGTTATTGTGCTGTTATTATTATTATTTGTAATTTGACCAGAGAGAGGGAGGAAAGGAAAGTGAGAAAGTAAGACACCAGGTCCGGACTTGAGCCACGGTTGCCCATGTGGGAATCCAGCGCCTTAACCATCATGCCACCTGGTGGCCCCAGAACCACTAGTTTAATCTAAAAGACACTAATCCATCAAAAAGCAACTAAACCAAAGGAGAGTGGAAGATTATAAGTTGTAAAGTATAAAGTTATCTCTCTTAGCTACTTAGTGAGACTATCGACAATAGAGAAAAAAAAATGCTGTTTATCTTGAACATCTCAGTATGGTGGAGTGACTTGTTCTGCTCCCCAATCCTCGAGAGTCAATCTCTCCAATAACAGGACAGACGCACATGGATCGAAATAATACGGCAGCAACTGGCCCAGGTAGCAAATCAGGGTCCAAACCACTGTCATGAAAATTTGTACTCCATTTACTACTTGGACTGAATTGCAGATACTGAGGTAATTGAAGAAGAATTCTGAAATATTCCAGGTGCCCAAGATCCTGAGGAGCTGGAGCGCTGGGAGGTCAGGATTGGGATATGAGCAGACCCTGAGGAGAGTAGTTCTCACTCCCTTTCTCTCTCACGTACACATGCATATCTTCATCATAAATGAAATTTTGAAAAATAGAAAAAGGAAAACACATGGAAGGACAGAAATAAAAAGGCAAAGAAGGAAGGGAAAAGGGGGTGGGGAGAATAAGTAACAAAATGACTTGTGTTATATTATCAACTCTGTGGTAGTCATTTCCCCAGCAAGCTATGAGTAAAATGAGAGTGGGTGATAGTGCCAGATTACTGAAATAAGAAATACTTCAAAACCCTCTTCATTATATCCCCAGTGAATTCAGAACTATATATATATATGTAATTTCCTATTTTTACCTATCCTCCAGGTTGAGTCTCTTCTCCAGTAAAACATGAAAACTCTCATGCAGCAAGAGCAAAATCACCTAGAAATCTTAAAAATGCTGCTTTCATTTGAGTGAATGAATGAATGCATGAATGAAAAAAATAGGAAGAAAGGATAGGAAGAAAGAAGGAAAAGAGGGAAGGAAAAAAAGGATGGAAAATCAAAACACTCTAAAGCCCTTGAACACTAACACTTCAATTTTTATGTCTCCATATCTTCATGTACTTTCAGATCCATTTACCAACTGATGTTCTGTGCTACTGCTCACAGCTAGGAAAGTTGCAATCCTCTCAGCAGAGCTGTAACCCATTTACCAGAATACACTGTAAATGAGCCTTCTTTCCTCCAAGGCTCCCCAGAAAGGGTGTAATGGCAAGTCCAGCCACTATAATTATCCCACAAATGCCTTCGAGGAGATTTGAGAAGACTCAAAAGCCCACAAAGCTTATTGACTCATAAAGCACACACAAAGGAGTTTTATTTTCAATTCTAATTTTCAATTTTTTTTTTATTATTTTCCCCAGAACAGAGCAGTCTTTGTACCTGTGGCTCTCTCTAAATGTTGTCTCCAAGTACACAGAGGTGTGAAAAATGTGACTCATGGTCTTGATAAATTCACATTATAAGACAAGGCCTTGAAAATGAAAAGCAAGTGAAAGTTCTTTCCTCTAAATTTTCTTTCAAAGCTTAGACTTGCTTATTCAACAACTTAGACCTCGGCACTTGAGAAATAATGAGTCTATACAAGTGGTATCAACAGCAAAGATTTTAGAAACATGAACAGAAAGTCTTTAGAAAAATAACAGCAGTTAGAAGAATCCCCAGTTTTTCTAGTTCAGAAATAAATTATTGCAAACCGAGTAACTGATATAGCATGCTCATTTGCTAACTCCCCCATAACCCACCAGGAAAGCTGAAAAATGAAGACTCTTGACATAAACTGCCTCACTTAGAACACACTAAAATCTTGAGCATTTACCCCATAAAAATCAAACTGCCAAGAATATAACAATCAAAAAATGAAAAAATTCATCTCTTTTCTAGGAAAACTATAATAATTAGACCTATATTTTAAGCCAACAACCAATCTCAAATACAGATTCCGTATTGAACAGAACAAAAATTCTGCAATAAACTTAACATTCTTTTCTTTCTCTCTCACCCTTTGCAGGTTAGTGAGAGCAAACCTCTGACAGGCCACCAAAGAACTGAGCTTTAAATAGGGGATAACTTGCAAACTGGTTTTACCTCATTCCATTCTGGAAAAGAAAAAGAGTCCTCCTAGTTTAGCTTTAATGGGACATTACAAAATTGTGAGTGGAAATAGGAAGATCAGAAAACTTACCAGTCAGTGCCCTTCCTCAAGATGTCTATTAACATGGACTACACTCTCTTTTATTTTATGAATTCTTGGTCTCTAGTAAGGCAAAAATACTAGCTAAAAATGTAGTGTTTATTCTATGCCAGGTACAATTCAAAGCACTGACAAAAATTAACTCAATATTCATAACGATTTTCCCATGCTTTAGAAGAACCACCAAAACCGATTGGGAGCATGGAAAGGCAGAAACAGCCTGATTTGTTGGTATGGCTAAATCATGGATCAATCTTACTTTCATTTGATTGCCATTAGCATTACTATTATAGTCATATAGTAAAAGTATATGTAAAGTTTCTTTAAAACTTCTTACAAACTATTTCTCTCCTAGAAAATGGATAACAACAGTGCCTTTTTCACAGGGGTTGCTGCATTCGTTTTACTGAAAAAAAAATTCCATAGTGCTATTTATATTCATATAATATTCAACTGTTTATTAGATCTCATCAGACTACTTAGTTGGTCGCATTGGTCACTCTCTCCTCTATTACTACTTCACTGTACCTCTTGCCATCCAAGAGGACTAAGGCCACACCTAAATCATTTCTGGCTGCCTATCTTAACTCGCATTCCCCCCACACACACACCTCACAGTCATTCTCATCACTGCTCTCTGTAATCATGCCTTCCCACCCCACTATCATCCAGTTCACATTTCCCTTCCCCTCTCAAGTCTTTCCCATCCTACATTTCTGACATGCACTCAGGCTTATGATACACTTGCCATCTTTTATTTATCTAATCCTTTCCACAATCCCAAAGATAGTTCATAGTATCCCTATTAGACACGCAGAAGTAGAAAACTCGTGGTTTATGCAGGGCCGTGGAGCTAGGGCTCGCCCTCAGCTATGTTGATCCATGCTGCTCTTACAAGCTGTTACTGTATAACACAATCTTTAAATACATATTTTCTTGTACTTGCTTAGTATATGTGAAGTCTGCGTGATCTAATTTCCTTGAGGTCCAACTGTCACGAAAGGCACACCAGAAGTGCTTGGTTGATATATAATGACGCCAACAAAAGTGACATGAAGTTTCTACAAAATGGTTACTCTTTAGGGGGCTAGCAGATGCCATGGTGGTTAAGGAGCTGGATTCCCACATGGCCAACCATGGTCCCAGACCTGGAAGCTTGAAATCATGCCAGGCATGTGTGTGCTCTCAAAATCTCAAGAGGAGAATGAAAGAGAAGGGATTGCAATGTGGCCATCTCCCCATGGGGTGATTTCTCACTTGCCCTCCCTATGTCTCTATCACACACCCTAAGGCAAAACCTAATTTTTTTTATTTAAAAAATAAATAAACAAAATCATTACTCTTTAAATAGTAAATCATCCCAAAAAAATTTTAAAGGACTATGAACTACTAAACATTTTAGGCCGCCTGGAGGAAGCATCAGGAAGGCAACGTCAGGAGAAGCATTAGAATTGCAGCAACATCACAGAGACACATCTACACCCCTGTTTGAAGATGATGATGAGAAACTCTTGAGGGAATTGGACCTTTGACAGAATGCAGTAGAACTGCCAGAGGAAGATCTGAGTCACCCCGCAAAATGTTATGCATTCAAACATTTAACTTCCAAAGAGTCAAGAAGTGGGAAGGATAAATAGGGTGTTTCCTTCTATCACTTTCATGTTTCAAAGCATTTCCTTCTCTTTTGACCTTAGAGGTCCATGTCAGCTAAAGCAGTTTTAGAAGACAACTAAATTGGGTTATTTCATTACCGCTAAGTAAGTTCTGACATAATTCTTTGTCCTCTATCCAGAGGCCGTGATCCAAATGGAAAGGAGGTGGAGCAATGCCTGGACACGTTTCAACAGCCACTCACCCAACTCCTATCCTGGCACTGAGGAATATCCAGCCAGGCACCCGAGCTGCTGACATCTGTCCCTCCCCACCACACATTGCAACTGTATTTTAGAACTTCCAGCCCTGCCAAGGTGCCCCAGAGATGGAGCTACAGGCCAACAAGGCCACGGCTACAAAGCTCACAGGAGAAAGTGAACCTCTGATACCCACGGGCTGCAACATTAGCCCGTTGCTAATGGCCATGTGTCCAAAAGAAAACTACCCAGCACCTTTTCAAGCAGTCTAGTTGGCAATCTTTAAATAGTAATAATTTCCATCACCGTGGTCCTTACTGCTCCTTAACAATTAGCCCTTTGGAAACAGTGAACAAACCAGCAGTTAAAAGCTCCTAGCGCCTCACCGCAGTCCCGCTCAGCAGTGCGTAGGAACCTCTTTGTGACTTTTATTCGGGGCAGGAGGCAGCTGGAGCACAGCCGACTCAATCCGTCAACAGCCTCGTTTGCCTGGTTTTCAGGGGTCAGAGACAACACTCCAGCTGCCAGCTCTATGCCCAGTGACAGGGTGAAGGATCTTTTCTACAGAAAGGCAAAATTAATAAACATCCCGAATCACAGGCTTTTTATTCTCTCTTCTCTCCTGTGCCAAGGGACCTCCCTTAGTTTTGTAAGGCCTTCTGTCACCAAACAATTAAGCCCACCCCACGCACCCACCCTCAATACTCTCATCTGTAGAGAATACAAATGTAACTAAGCCCATCTCGGAAGAGGAGGAGGGCATGATATCTTACTAGGAAGAAATTTTTAAGTATATACAATACATATGTGTAATATTTATGTAGCATGTATATTATAATATTGTATCTACAAGTATAGAAACAAATATTTTAAGGAATATATTCATGTATAGCTCCATAATATTTGCATTTTTACCTTATATTTACATATTCATGTATAAATAGGCATATAAATATATGCATGTATAATATTTTATGTATGAAGATATTTTATATAAAATCTGTTAATGTAAATATTAACATAAATATCTCAAATAATCTATTTCTATAAAATTTACTTCATATATAAATATGAATGTTTTCTAAAACATAAAGAGTCTTAGCCTAAATAAGGCCTGAGAGTCACTCAAGTAGTACACTGGGATTTCTTCCACTCTGCATTATTTTCCGCTGTGTTTGTTTATGTGATGAGCAGGGAAGAGGATAACAACCATAACATCACCACGTCGAATGCAGTCTGCCTCTGCTACTAGTGCAAATAAAAACATCAAAAAAAAACCCTCTCATTTTTAAGAGAAAGGTTATAGAGAAGGTATTATAAATAGAAATTTCACTCCTAAATACTAAAATAACTCTTTTATGGGTTTTAAAGGTCAATATAGTCCATCTGAAATACAGACTAAAACTGAAAAGAAAACAATGGTCTATCACCTCAGAGACACCGAGACCCATCATGGAATAACACAGTCTCAAGCCTTAGAAAGGTGGAGCGCATCGGTTTTAAAAACATAAACATGAACGTCCAACTCACAAGAAATTTGTGAGTATCAAGGAAGATAAAAATTACAAAGTTCTGATTCATTTATTTTGCATTGACGTATAGTCCAATCGACTAATTTCACCAAAGTTCTGAGGCTGAATCCCTCCTAAACTCTGAGACCCTGCTGGTGAAAGGCAGCGGCCATAGGGAAGAACCAGGGACTGACATGGCTGCTGTCTTCTGCCTCCCCCAGACCAGGGTTTTTCACAGGCGGATCAGTGCTGTGCTCCCACATTCCAGGATTCGAAGAAAAATAAACAAACAAACATTTTCACCATTTGGCACTGTGGCTGAATTTTTAAAGCCATTCCACCAAACATTAAGAATAAATAATCATACGGTTTATGTATACAACTTGCATTGTTTATGGCAAGTATGAAAGAAGAAAGGCAGCGAGAGAGGAAATGTTTTCTTCTGGCATTCCAAAGCAGCTTGTGACATAAGAAGTTATTGCATTTTAAGAATATAAACTGTCTCAGTAAATTCTATTCCCCCCAGGAACTGCCAGAATTGAATTCTGCAAACACACACTAACAATAACACCGCTGCTAAATAGAAAGATGATGTCTATCAACCAGTAAGTTAAGAGCATGAGAGCTGTCACAGATGCTTTTTTAATTCTAAATATGCAGTAAAATACCTTAGCAGTTCAAATCGATGCATTTAGCACCTTATACCTTGAAAATAATTTATGAATTTCACTAAAAATGCTTACTAACAATGCCACAGCAGTTTTCCCAAACATTTTTTACCATTAAATGTGTTTTATCATATATCTACTAATATCTTATAAATACTAAAATACCTAGAGTATTGCCTAGAAATTAGTTTTACAGAATAATTTATTATCCAATAGTATAAATAATAAAAGCACCTATAAGAACTAATTTTAAAGAGAAAAGAATATTTACAAGTAGATACTCCCTAAACCCTGTATGCATCATTCCTGGCCCCTACTTTCATATAGCTTCTATCAATCTTAGCAAGCAAGTTAATAAATAAATAAATATATATAGTTTTTTGGAGAGATTTTTGCTATAGGGAGCGTGCGCTCGCCAGAAAGACAGAGAGAGAGACAGAGAGATAGAAAGCGAGAAATCATCCCCCAGGGGGGATGGCCACGCCACGATCCCTTCTCCTCTGTTCTCCTCAGGATCTTAGGCACACACTCATGCACACTTGTCCGGCGTGAGTTTAAGCCACCGGGTCCAGGACTCGAACTGTGGTCAACTATGTGGGAGTCCAGCAACATAGCCATTACACTAACTGCTGGTCCCATAAATAAAATTTTTAAAAAGTTATTTTAGTCAGTACTTAAGAGGGAGACTTGTATTTATAATACCTTCTTTATAATCTTCCTCTTAAGAAGGAGAGGATTCTTTTGATGTTTTTATTTGAATTATTAGCAGAGCCAGACTTCATCAGATGTGGTGATAATGTATTTGTTATCCTCTTCCCCGTTCATCAATAAACACGGAAGAAGATGCGGAGTGGAAGAAATTTCAATGTAGGACCTGAATGACTCAACTTCTCTCTACTTTTGTCACATTTCCTTTCTATTTTCCCAATTTTAGGTCTCCAAAAAAGTTCATAATGTTGGAACTAATTTTTGTTGGCAAGTAAAACTCAAAGCAAAAATAAGTCATCAAAAACTACATTAAACCTATCTAAATAATAAAGGAAACAAGTATACTATTTAAATGGCAACAAATATATTAAACGAAGATGTCTCCTGGGCCAGTAGGTGGCATGGTGATCAAGGCGCTGGATTCCCCATGGCCCACTGCATGGTTTGAGCCCTAGACCCTGCACCTTGAAAATCACACTGGGCATTTGTGTGCCCAAAATCCTCAGTGGAGAATGGAGAAGGACTGCGGTATGGCCATCACCCCGTGGCAAGGGAGTGGTGGTGGCGACTCCTCATTTGCCCTCTCTCTGTTGCTCTCAGCAAGCACACATGCCATGCCCTATGGCAAAAATCAAAACAAACCGGAAAAAAAAAAAAAAAAAGATATCTTTTCAGGAACACTGCAATTCCAGCTAAAGTAAATATGACAGACAAAACCTACAGTATGTATGGAGTAATGCAAGGGATACAAAGAAACTGATGATAATTAGTAGTAAGAAAAAAAAATGTTGTAAGGTTTGAATTTTTCAACATATATAACTTTATTAAAAATTAAATAAGGGTGAGGCCAGCAGGTGATTAAAGCTCTTGATTCCTACATGGCTGACTGTGGTTCGAGTCCTCGATATGGCAGCTTGAAAATCACACCAGGCACATGTACATGTGTGCCCCAAACCTCAAGAGTAGAGTGAAGAAGAGATTGTGATATGGCCATTCCTGGTGGTGGGGGGTGTGATCTTACTTTCCCTCTCTCTGTCTCTGGTGAGCCCACTCACCCTATGGCAAAAATATAAATATACATACAAGCCAGCCCATGGTATAATGGTTAAGGCAGTAGGTTCCCACAAGGTCAACTGCATGGTTCAAGTCTTGAAGCTGGTAGCTTGAGAAATACATCAGGTATATGTCTGTGCGTTCCCAAAAATCCCAAAATGAGAGAAAAATAGAGGAGAAAGGATTGCAATGCAACCATTTCCAGGAGGGTGTGTGGGGGGGGGGGGGGGTGCTTTCTCACTTTCCCTCCCTCTCACCTTCTCTCTGTCTTTCTCCAGTGAGTGCATGTGCTCTCTGGAAAATTTTAATTTATTCTTTAAAATTAAGTTAAACTTCCAAAATAATAGTGATAACCACAGTCTATATAGCCAACATAAGAATAGGTAGGATTTGCCATCTACTTACACATATGGATTTCATACTGAGGTAAAAGACAAAACTATTTGAATCTTACAATTAATGAGAAATATCAGCATTTCTGAAGACATAAAATTACAGTTGTCCAAAACAAGCAAACTGATTGCTGCGTTGTACCTGGTTTGAATATCTGATGTTTTGCTAAGCATCAGTAAATCTTCAGTGGTATGTGTATTAAAATAAATATCTGAGCCAGCTCTGTGGTGCAGCAGTTACATGCTGCTCAAGAGAAGCCAGGCTTCAGAAAATGAGTGAGTTCAAATCCCTGGTCCAGTCAACCTGAAATATACCAGTTCTGTGTGTGATTGCCTAGGATCCAAAGACCTCTATGATAAGATCACAACGTGACCAAATCCATAGAAGGTGCTTCTCTCTCTCTCTCTCTCTCTCTCTCTCTCACACACACACACACACACACACACGCACACATGTGCATGCATGCTCTCTACCACAGATAAAGGGAAAAAAGAATAACTAAAGAACTAAGAAAGTTAAGTCACTGAACCCACAGTCAGTGGTCAATAATCAAGCCCTTCAAAAATACAAAGATTTGGAAAAAAGAAAAATGAACTTTCCAGGCATTAATGCAGTGACACAAACAGAAAATCTTCACAGAAACAGAGACAGTGATTCTGGCCTAACCCACACCCTAGTGATTAGGGAGCCTCGTGGGATCCAACTGCTTTAACCAGATCCCACATGGCTGACGACAACTGGTGTCCACTTGAGGAACACACTAAGCACATGTGCACATGTGCATGCCCAAAACTCCAGCGAGATGGAGAGCGGAGAAGAAAGGATTGCAGCATAGCCACAACCACTGGGAAGTGCTTTCTCCCTCCCCCTCTGGCTCCATCTCTCTGTCTCTGTGGTGAATACACATGCCCTCTGGCAATTTAAAAAAGAAGAAAAGGAATTAAGACTTAAAACTTTAGAGGATTATGACTATGTAAGTGTTAAAAACATAATCCACAAGAAGAACTTTACATTTAAGATAGTCATTATACTTGTATTTTAAAAGGAGAAAACCAGGATCTGAATGTGCATTAACAGAGAAACTGTTCAGATTTATAGAACATCCCTCAATTGGTGTCACTAATTGTCATTGTAAAAACTGTACAACATGGAAACTCTTTTCATCTAATACTACAGAATATAGGGCTGGTATACCGTAGTGCAGCAGTTAAGTGCTAAACAGAGTAATCCAGCTCTCATGGCAGAATACAGTTTGAATCCTGGCCCTGGTGACTTAAAAAGACACAACAGAAACACACGTGTGCATCTCAGGATCCTGACAGGACGGAGAACTGGAGGAAAGCAAACTGTGCATGATCCAGATTCATTGGGAGACTGCTGTCCCTCTCCTCCCTCCCTCTCTCTCCCCTCTCCTCCCTTTCTCTCTTACTTTTATGTGTGCACACATGCCCTCTGGCATACATGCATCAATCAGTTGATCAATCCTGAATATAAAATCACATATATGATTTGTTGGGGGCGTCAACTTGACTAAATTAAGACATACCTAGAAACTTGATAAAGCATTACTCTGGTATGTCCATGGGAATGTTTCCAGAAGAGGTTAACATGGGAGACAGAGCAGGCTAGAAGTAGAATATCTGCCCTCAATGCTGAGTGGGCACAATCCAGTCAAGAAGGGACCAGGAGAGAATGGATCCAGAAAATACGTGGGTATCTTAAGAGAAAGAGCAAGATAAGACTGTTTTCTAGGATATCAGAACTCACCTGTCTTGGGACAACAGGCTTTGTACCAATGTCCCTTGGGTTCTCAGGCTTTCAGCCTGGAAATGTGAGCTGCATTCTGCTTCCTTGCCCCCAGGTCCTTGGACCTAGACTGATGCGTGCTACCAGAATTCCAGGACTTCCAACCCATTCTGGGACATCTCACCTGCCATCATGGCATGAGCTGATTCCCCAGTAAAGCTCTTCTTAAATAGCTATTGGTTCCATCTCCCCATGGGCCACCATCAAAAACTATATGCCTGTGCCATATTTATAGTAACTGACCGCTGATCTCTAAGAACATAGAGAGAAACAAGCTAAAGGTCAAGACTCGACATATTTAATCACGCACACATACACATAGATACACACAGTGCCCACTGCTACCCCATTAGAGATCTTATCACCTCTCTGGGTCACAGCATGGAAATGGCACATCTCACATGAAAAACATTTCCTAAACACTGTCCCCTTCCCTCAATCTTAGGGAAATTCCCCTAAAATAATCCAAATCCTTCCAGGATTAGAATATTTCTCCTATCTTAATTCAAACCTGGCTTCCTTCTCCTCTTCCTTTGAAAGTATAAACCCAAACTTAATTCTCTTCATTGGACCTAAACCCCTGAAATACACAAGATGTATATGTCCCTCTCTGCCAGTAAATAACAGATGATGTTAGGAAGGAGGCAGGAAGTTGGGAAAGAATAAGTGTAGTTGAGGAAAATATAATTCATTTGTTCATTAATCCAACAAAAATGTACTTAGTGTAAAGTATGCACTGGTCATAAAAAACACCGCAACAAACAAAAGAAACACAGTTGTTCTCATGTGGAGCAATTAATGAGTTCTGTTTTGACACACGGAATCCGAAATATTCCCAGGATAATAATAGATATTCTGGCAGATAGACTGAAATGTGGTTTTCAAAAAACCGTAGGCAAGACTGTCCACAGCCTTATTGAAATGCTAAGCACACAAAGTGAAGAGCGAGGATACAGTGGAGTAGAGTGATTGAATGTTTCACTGAGAACACAGGCAGGCCCATGGAATGCACAATAAATAAGATGTCAATTCTACAAATTTGAGACTCAAAGGGGGAAGTTTACTGGTGATGAATGATGAGGTCTAAAGTACATTCACACGAGATCTGAGCTAAGGTAGGGTGGAGACAGGAGTCAGAGGCCTGAAGGAGAGCCAGCCATTGTCTTGGAGGAGTAGAAAAAGATTTTCTTCAGCCAAAGATTTTTCAGCATATGAACAATTTCAACCAATACAAAAGAGCTGGGGATAAATTTTAATAACATTTCCATGGATAATTATTCTGAAGGAGAATGAAAGTTTAAAGGAGGCTGATGTGCCTTGAGAGACCTGAAGGGGGGAAGTTCCCATGAATACAAACAATAAAATGGACTGGAGATGAGCTGACAGAGAAGAAAAATTAAAAACTGTTAAAGCTAAGTATATTACTCATAAAAAACATACTTGAGGGAAAAAAACACCAGGAAAATGTATTAAAAAAGAAAAAAACCCACATCTTCAAAGAGGACTGGAAAATTTGGATAGAAAGAAATGGAGATGAAGAAGACACAAAAGTGCCAATAGCCATATCCAAGCAGCTGAAAAAAATATGTCAAGAACTTTTATTAAAATGATAAATATCTTCAAGATATACTTTATAGCCACTAATGACCTAATCCTCCCTTCTCTCACTCATTTTGTAATCATAAACAATAAACTACAGACTTTGAGATTATGAAATAACCAAATTAAAAGTACCCTTTGGGAAGGTAACATTGGAAAATACTGCTTCATCCACAAAAAATGTGGCAATGAATGAGCCCCTCAAAGAATAAGGAACTCCAAATTCTTTACATTGACAGAGAAATGTTTGGTTAATGTTGCCATGGTATTTAGAGTGGCATAATTGGGCAGGGGATGCTTTTCAACAAATCTGGTGTTGTTAATGGTTTCTCAACATTTCTTCTATGACATCAGTTTTTAAAATTATAAAATTACAAAAATCTATCAGAGCATTTTGTAATTATGTAATTTAATAATTTGGGGGGTAATTTAGTGTTTCATTTGAAAATTTTTTTATAATATTACAATTGGTTGAATGGTGAAGTTTTCCATATATTTATGAGGGTAAAATGATATTAAGACATACAAACAAAAGTGAGTTTTTATTAAAAATGACTAATGCTTAGTGAAAAGTTCAAAGGCTGGGAAAGAAGCACTAAAAAGAGTTTTAAAGCAACAGTTCAACTCACTCGGTTACTGGAAAAGTAATTTTCTGAATTAATCTTCAAGGCTATCCAGCAGTTGGGAAACCAACTTATTTTATTATATAGTTAATAAATGTCATGCACTCTTCTTAAAAGAGTCAAAATGTTATCCTTAAAGACTGCAAATGGCTCCACAAGAATAGACAAGATGCGCAATAGATTTAACACACACCACATACACCATAATATTAAAAGGTACCTCTCAAGCAAATGCATTATATGATCCTTGATTGGTCAGTGGGTCGAAATATAAAAAGTTAAAAACATTTTGGGGTCCAGCTCATGCCCTGGGAGGTAAGACAGCTGGATCCCACACAGTCAACAGTAGTTCAAGTACTAGACCCAAAAGACTTAAATGCTGGACACAAGTGCATACTCAAAATTCCAAAATGGAGAAGACAGCACTGAGGCATGACCATTACCCAAGGGTGGGGGACTCAACTGTCACTATCTCTGACAAGTTTACATGACCTCTGGCAAATTTTTTCTTATTCTAATTGAAGAAATTGTAATACAGAAGCCATATTAATCTATTAGGAGTGAACTATTTAGGCGTGAAATGTCATGATGCCTGTAACTTATTCTCAAATGTTTTATTAGCATGAATGTATGTGTCTCAAACGTCTCAAAAAATTAAAAATTGGTAAATCTAGACATACGGTATGCAAGCATTCACTGCACTGTTATTTTGACTTTTCAATAGGTTAATTTATGTAAATAAAAAGTTGGAATGAAGACAAGATGTCTCAATCAGACATCATTAGAAAATAGACTCTCTACACCGAGCCAAAGCTGAAGTAGGTAGGAAAATATTAACACAAAGAGATTTTAACACCTAAATACATGTAATCCAATATACAACAGTCTTGGCCTTTCAAGAATATGTATCTGAGGCACCTTCTGGCCTGAACCGCCATCTTCCAGTAATTAACCAAAATGATGAGCACAAAGGAAAAGAGGAGAGGCACCCGATATATGTTCTCTAGGCCTTTTAGAAAACATGGAGTTGTTCCTTTGGCAACATATATGCAAATCTACAAGAAAGGTGATAATGTAGACATCAAGGGAATGGGTACTGTTCAAAAAGGAATGCCCCACAGATGTTACCATGGCAAAACTGGAAGAGTCTACAATGTTACCCAGCATGCTGTTGGCACTGCTGTAAACAAACAAGTTAAGGGCAGATTCTTGCCAAGAGAATTAATGTATGTATTGAGTATATTAAGCATTCTAAGAGCAGAGATAGCTTCCTAAAACATGTGAAGAAAAATGACCACAAAAACAAGGAAGCCAAAGAGAAAGGTACCTGGGTCCAAGTAAGGTGCCAGCCTGCTCCACCCAGAGAAGCACACTGTGAGAACTAATGGAAAGGAGCATGAGCTACTGCATGTAAAAAGGATTAAACATCATGACCCATTCGTGTAATAAACTACATCAACTGATTAAAGGACAAAAAAAAAATACGATTGTCTTCATAAATGCAGAAAAGTAATTTAACAAAAATCAACATCCCTTCATGAAGAAAACATTCAATGAACTTGTACAGTGTGGAGAAACCACAATGTACCTATGAGTTTTCATAAAAAATACATATTATGAAAAGCTATGCATGAATTTCAAAAAATTTTTACACTATAATAAACTCATACATTAATTCCATATTCCTACAAATTTTTTTAAAGTCCACTCATACACTTGTGGTGATAACAAAAAATGGAAAACCATCTGGTAGTTCCTCAAAAGTACACATAGAAGTACCACTCGACCCAGCAAGTCCACTCTTAGTTATATGCCCAAGAGAAATGACGAAATTACACAAAAACTTGTACACCAACATTTGCAGCATTATTCCTAATGGACAAAAAGTGGAAACAACTTACATGTGCATCCACTGATAAATGGAGAAATGCAATGTGGTATATCCAGGTAATGTAATTAAAAGGAATGAAGTAGTGATACATGCTACGATATGAGTTAACCTTGAAATAATTAAGTCACAAAACATAACGTACTTTGTGAATCTCTTTAAATGAAATGTTCCAAATAGGCTAATCTATTGAGATAAAAAAAAAAATAGATTAGTGGTTCCTCAGTTCCACCGGGGAAATGGTGATTGGGAGGAAGTGATGATGACTAATAAAAACAGAGCTCCTTTCTGGGGTGATGAAAATGTTCTAATATGGATTGTGAGCAAGGTTGTGCAATTCTGCAAATACATTAAAATCATCGAACTGTACACGTTAAATAAGTTAATTGTATGGTATGTAAATTATTTCTTAGTAAAGCTGCTATGGGGCCAGCCCTGTAGCGCAGTGGTTAAATGTACTACATCAGGAGCTGCATTTGGTGTCTTGTTCAATCTGGTTACCCACTTGGCTACTCATAGTCTGAATCTCAACCCCCCGACTTTGTAAACATGCCCCAAATCCTAACGATTTAGAAAAATGAAGGAAAAAGATTACAACATGACCAAGCTCTATTAGGAGATTTTGCCTGTACATCTGTCCATCTTTCTGTCTCTCTTTGGTAAGAGCATGCTTCCTCTGGCAATTAAAGAAAAGGAAAAAAAAAAAAAAAGCTGTTTTACATATATTTTTTTTTTTTTTTAAGAGAGAGATTTTTGCTATAGGGCACATGTGCTCACCAGAGAGACAGAGAACAGAGAGACAGAAAGTGAGAAATCACCGTCCCCCACCCCCCGCCCCCGGGGATGACCATTCTGCAATCCCTTCTCCATTCTCCTCCTGGGATTTTGAGCATGCATGCACATGCACCCAGTGTGAGTTTCAAGCCTCTAGGACTCGAACTACAGTCAACTACATGCTAGTCTAGCAACGTAACCATTACACCATCTGCTGGTCCCTAAAAGACCATTTGTTGTGTGAAGACTTTTTTTTTTTTTTTTTTTTTGAGCTTTTGCTATAGGATGTGTGCACTCTCTGGAAACAGAGAGAGGGAAAGTGAAAATTCACCCTCCCCAGGCAGACCTCAATCCCTTCTCTTCCACTCTCCTCTTGGGATTTTGGGGCATGCATGCATGTACACATGCCCAGCATGATTTTCAAGCCACTGGGTCCAGGACTTGAACCACCAAGTCAGCTATGGAGGATCCAGCTACCCTAACTTCCACATGACCTGGTGGCCCTGGATGACAAGCTTTTATTATAATGAATTAAAAATCACCCTAATAGAAACCTTTTATCAGATTACTCCCCAGAAGAAGGGCAACAAATTAACATCTAAAAACAACAATTATCCTTCAGCATCCCCTAAATGTGAGCAGGCTTATTTCTGTAAAGTCAGTACAGTCGTGTAATATCCATCATTCTCTTTTGTGGCAGAGTTTTGAAATTCGTTTTTCTTGGAGAGTAAAACTGGGAGTCACATTGCTCTAAGACGTTCTAACGGAACTTTACTGATAATTTTGTTATGGTTTACAAAGAGTGTGTGGTTACAAGGCTTTAAAAACCTTCCAAGTTACTGCGGCCATGGTAAGCGGCCAAGAATCATGGGGCTTCATGCACCCATTCAAACTTGGATTCTCGAGGAAGATCTTGGTACTGTTCACAAGTTCCTGAGGCATGTGTTCTCAGTGGGCTGCTTGATTTTTACGCTATAGTGTCAATTCCATCTACAAGTCAGTTGATTATGCTCTGTACTGGATTAAAATTATAAGATAGATATAAATCAGGTATTTGCCAGAGAATATATTCTGAAAGTTATTGTTGTGTTATACCTATAACAAACTCAATTTAAAAAAAAAAAAATACTATTTAGGGAGCAATATCTGAAGAAAAAGCCAGGCATCTATTTTTCTTGGCCTATACCTAGACCCCTTCCAAGAAGAAAAGATCAGAACTTGAGGGTATGGGCTCGGGCTCAGGCTCAGGCATTTGTGTTTTTGTGAAGCACCCTAAGTGCTTCTACTGTGTGGGCAAGCTTTAGAAATACTCTTTTTCAGGGCCATCAGGTGGCATAGCATTTAAGGTGCTGGACTCCCACATGGTGGACCATGGTTCAGGTCTCAGACCCGGTGGCTTGCTTACTTTCCCTATCTGTCTTTTTCTCATGAGCCTACATATTCTGTAGCAAATTGGAAGATAATAATAAATAAACTTAAAATTTTTTTTTAAATATGTTTTCTAAAAGTTACCTTAGGAAAACGCCAGACCATCATAGAACTAAGTATCCAGGACCTATTAAATTACACTCTTCACCACACATCCACTGTAGGGCTTTTCTTGATTTTTCTTTCTTCTTTCTTCCCTTTTTTTTTTTTTTTTTTAAGATCCCAGAATATGCTCTTGCCAGAGAGAAAAAGAGAGAAAGCACCACCCAACAGTGGATGGTTACAATCCTTTTCCTCCGTTCCCTTGGGATTTGAGGCACACAGGGTCAGAGTGCTTTCAAGCCACCATGGTTGAGATCAGAACCACAGTTAGCCGTGTAGGATCCTGCTTCCTACTCACTGCACTTACCCAGTGCACTACACTGCCAGTCCAGGATTTATCTTTTTAATAGCCATTAGAATTAATGTCAGGTTATACAGGTAAATTTCACTTAAATCCTTAAGAAACTCATCACTATATTTATTGTAAATATTATTCTGAAGACTTTTTTTTTTTACTTTATTTCATAATTTTTTCTCTATGAAGTCTCATGAGAGATGTTCTTCTCTGATCTCAGTACCAAAAAACAAAAACTCTTGAAATATTTTTTATGGCATGAGTATTATGAACCATGTAACCAATCCTGTTTTCTATTTTGGGCCAGCTGTTACACAGCTTAAAGCCAAACTGTGGCTCCAACCCTAGTAAAAGTACAGGACCTCCCGCATAAGCTTCACGTACTAACCTTCCATTTTACCTCTTCTTACTTTTTCACCAAAACCATGGCAATGACCCTAACTCTACTCCAGTAGAAGTATTATCAATTTCTATGTTTACCATTATGATTAAAAAAAAAATGAGGGGAAGAACTTTAGGGTATCAGTGGCACACAAAGATCTGTGGTGAAGTTTGAGAAACGATGTATCCTCTCTTGCACAAAAAATGGAACCTAAGTACTCCTAATGCCCATAATTTCTTACAGTCATTTCTGTGAAAGTGATCTTTCTCGTTCCACAACCTTGTCATCCCCTCCATCCACACTCTACATGACATACAAAGGTGAAATAATGGGCCAGAAGGAAAATCCAAGTGGGAGACACCATTCAAAAATGAGGACTTCTGGGATCAGCCCCATAGTGCAGCAATTAGGCACCTCATAGAGGAGGCCAGATCCCACATGGCCAATCCAAGTTCGAGTCTTGGCCCAGTCATCCTCACACCAGGATTGTGCATTTGTGCCCAGGATCCTGTCAGGATGGAGAACTGGAGAAAAAGGATGGTGGCGTGACCAAACACCCTTGGGGCATTCTTTCTTACTCACTCTCTCTCCCTTCCTCCCTCCTACTGAACACATACATGCCATCTGTGTTTAAAAAAAAATAGAATTTCGGGAACCAGCAGTTAGCATAATGGTTATGTCGCTGGACTCCCACATAGTCGACCACGGTTTGCGTCCTGGACCCGGTGGCTTAAAACTCACCCCGGGTGCATGTGTGTGCATGCCCAGGATCCCGAGAGGAGAATGGAGGAGAAGGGACTGCTGCATGACCAACCCCCTGGGGGGGGGGTGATTTCTCGCTTTCTGTCTCTATGTCTCTCTCTGTCTGGCGAGTACATGCGCCCTATAGCGAAAAACAAAAAAATAATAGAATTTCTACTTTACTCAAATGGTCAAACTTTTTCCAAAAAAGTTTCTTGGTGTCTCCATAAATATGGTTCTGATGATTTTTTGAATTGCTCACCAGGCATGTGTAGAATTCTGTTAGTCTCAGGTTCTGATGAGCTTAAAGCCAAACTGTGGCTCCAACCCTAGTAAAAGTACAGGACCTCCCGCACAAGCTTCACGTACTAACCTTCCATTTTACCTCTTCTTACTTTTTCACCAAAACCATGGCAATGACCCTAACTCTACTCCAGTAGAAGTATTATCAATTTCTATGTTTACCATTATGATTAAAAAAAAATGAGGGGAAGAACTTTAGGGTATCAGTGGCACACAAAGATCTGTGGTGAAGTTTGAGAAACGATGTATCCTCTCTTGCACAAAAAATGGAACCTAAGTACTCCTAATGCCCATAATTTCTTACAGTCATTTCTGTGAAAGTGATCTTTCTCGTTCCACAACCTTGTCATCCCCTCCATCCACACTCTACATGACATACAAAGGTGAAATAATGGGCCAGAAGGAAAATCCAAGTGGGAGACACCATTCAAAAATGAGGACTTCTGGGATCAGCCCCATAGTGCAGCAATTAGGCACCTCATAGAGGAGGCCAGATCCCACATGGCCAATCCAAGTTCGAGTCTTGGCCCAGTCATCCTCACACCAGGATTGTGCATTTGTGCCCAGGATCCTGTCAGGATGGAGAACTGGAGAAAAAGGATGGTGGCGTGACCAAACACCCTTGGGGCATTCTTTCTTACTCACTCTCTCTCCCTTCCTCCCTCCTACTGAACACATACATGCCATCTGTGTTTAAAAAAAAATAGAATTTCGGGAACCAGCAGTTAGCATAATGGTTATGTCGCTGGACTCCCACATAGTCGACCACGGTTTGCGTCCTGGACCCGGTGGCTTAAAACTCACCCCGGGTGCATGTGTGTGCATGCCCAGGATCCCGAGAGGAGAATGGAGGAGAAGGGACTGCTGCATGACCAACCCCCTGGGGGGGGGGTGATTTCTCGCTTTCTGTCTCTATGTCTCTCTCTGTCTGGCGAGTACATGCGCCCTATAGCGAAAAACAAAAAAATAATAGAATTTCTACTTTACTCAAATGGTCAAACTTTTTCCAAAAAAGTTTCTTGGTGTCTCCATAAATATGGTTCTGATGATTTTTTGAATTGCTCACCAGGCATGTGTAGAATTCTGTTAGTCTCAGGTTCTGATGCACACTAGCTTCCATCAGCTATATGCTCAGGTACTAAATGCAAATTATTTCACTTGATTCTTACAACAACCTTACTCATAATAACAACCCTACTATCAGGCCATTTTAAAGATGACAAAACAGGAACCAGCAGTTGACGTAATGGCTATCTTGCTGAACTCCCATGTAGCTGACCACAGTTCAAGTCCCAAACCTAGTGGCTTAAACTCATGCCGGGCATGTGTGTGTGCATCCCCAAGATCTCGGGAGAGAAGAGACTGTGGGGTGGCCATGCCCCCCCCCCCGCCCCGGGGAGTGATTTCTTGCTTTCTGTCTCTCTGTTTCTCTCGGTCTTTCTGGCGAGCACATGCACCCTACAGCAAAAAACCTCTCAAGAAAAAAAAAAAAAAGGCATGACAAAACAAGTTTCAAGGAAGGAGCAAAGATTGACTTACAACTAAATTTGGAAACAAGTAAATGGCCAGTCTCTATCTGGCTTCAAACCCTGTACTCTGAATTGGGACTGCTTTAAGGTCTCGAAGTCATCATGACTATCACCCCCTGCGGCCTCGATGACACTCCAGCACACACCGCACACAATCCCCTACCTGTACGTGCCAACAAGAAAGATGGACGGCCCTTCTGTTTAACTTCTACCATCTTCACTGCTCTGAAAACACAAGCAATGGGGTTTTCAGTCTATTAAGACCACAGATTCCCAAAAACAAACCATCAATACAAAATCAAAAAGTCAAATTCTGGGCCATCAAGTAGCCTCTTTCAAAAAAGACACTGTTCCCTTTGTATGTTGGAGTGCAGGAGCTACTTTTATTTAGATACTCAGTGACTGATGTAGCCAAGATTAGTAATGTATGCACTCTGCAGTGACATTCTGTATAGTTAGGGAGTGGAAAGAGGGTCTCATGCAATTCACCACCCAGTAAATAGGCTAGATCGTACCTGTGCGTACGAACAAGAGGATCCCGCTGTTCTCTCACTGACTATCTCTGAAAGTTGGTATATTTTTCAGTCTCTTGTGATGGCTAGTTTTATGTATCAATTTCATTATGATATGGAAGGCCCAGATATTTTGGTCAAACTTTATTTGGGGTATATCTTATGAAGGTGTTTCTTGGTGAAATTAATATTTGTTTTGTTTTTTGGAGAGGTTTTCTTTTGTTTTGTTTTGCTATAGGGTGCATGAGCTTTCCAGAAATACAGAGAAAGAAACAGAGACAGAAAGTGAGAAATCACCCCCCAGGGGGGATGGCCAATCCCTGCAATCCCTTCTCCTCCATTCTCCTCTCAGGATCTTGGGCACACACACACTTGCACCCAGCGTGAGTTTAAGCCACCAGGTCTGGGATTCAAACCTCGGTCGACTACATGGGAGTCCAGCGACGTAGCCATTACGCTATCTTCTGGTCCCAATATTTGAATCAGTGGGCTGAATAAAACAGACTGACCTCCCTAATGTGAGTGGGACTCATCCAATTAGTTAAATAGGAAAAATAAATAAAAAGACTAATAGGTAATATCCTCTCCAACTCAGCAGAATTAGGGGCATGAATATACACATGCCTAGTGTGTTTTTCAAGCTTCAGGTCTGGGATTCGAATCACATTTGCCCATGTTGGGTCCAGTTCCAAATGCCCTGCACTTAACCAAAAAGACAAAAATGTCTCTGTAGCCACCTCAGAGGTGAGAAAACATACACAGGTACTTGTGCCTGTGTGCCCAAAATCCTGAGAGGAGAATGAAATAGAAGGGAGCGCACCATGGTCCCCCCAACCCCCTGAGGTGTGATTTCTCGCTTTCTGTCTCTTGGTCTTGCCAGTGAACACACACGCCCTATAGCAAAAAATCTCTCTTTAAAAAAAAATTTTTTTTAAGTGTGCCACCTATTTTCTTCAAGGCCCCTGGAAGATAAAGATACCACAGATTTTTGGCATGGATCTTCATAATCACTAAGTATAAGGTTTAGGAGGGGAAACATAGTTTTGTCTAAGTTAACTTTAAAAAATCAGGATCTATCTGAGTGAGGAACCAGTGCTATGTTACTCTTTGATAGCATACTGACCCGTTAGAATTTTGTTTAAATCAAAATTTTTATCAGACATTTGGTTCCAAATCAATAAAACTTCTAGAACCCTGAAGAAAATTTCACTAGTTCCAAAAATAGCACAAGCTGTAACTGCCAAAAGAAAACCTCTCTTCAGACATCAGGAACCTCTCTAGCTGAGACCAAACATAAGAACTCAAATTTCAATTTCTTTGCATTTTAACTTACAAGGTCAAAAGAATTTCATATTTGACTTTAATTCTTCTGAACTCTTAACTCAAGAAGGAGATCTCTGAACATGTATCTTGTTCCTAAAATGGGACAGTGTTTATATACTTAATTTTGTGTATCAACTTGATTGGGCTAAGGGAAGCCTAGATACCTGGTAAAACATGATTTCTAAGTGTGCCTGTGAGGGTGTTTTTAGAAGAGATTAGTATTTGAAGTCAACGGACCAAGCAAAAAGGATCTGGCCTCACCAGATGGGCATCATCTAATCACTTGAGTGTTCAAAGATCGATAGAGCAAAAAGGCAGAAGGCAGGCAAATTTACTCTTCCGGAGCTGGCATATTCATCTCCTGCCCAGGGAACTTCAGAGCTCCTATTTCTCAGGCTGTCTTTCAGGGTCACAGGCCTTCTGACTCTGACTAAATCACACCATCAGCTTTCTTGGCGCTCAGTTTGCTGAGGGCATATCATGGGGCCTCAGAGCCTTCACTGCCACCTGAGACAATTCCCAGAATAATTCACACACATATTGGCTCTATTTTTCTGTAGAACCCTGACTAAAACAGTGTTCATATTCAAATTTAGAGCATCTTTTTTGACATTTTGGTCATGGAATATCATCAGGTAGTTATTTGATTGCATTCTATTATTTCTATGCTAGATTAGATAATACAATGAGAACTGAACTATGATACAAAATTTTTGTATTGGATAAAAACTAGTTCTGAAGAGCAGCAGTGATGTGGTGGTTAAGGTGCTGGATTCCCACATGGCTGACCACAGTTCGAGTCCCAGACCCAGCAACTTGAAACTCATGCCAGGCATGTGTGCATGTGTGCCCAATATCCTGACAGGAGAATGGATTATGGTGTGGTCATACCCCTGGGGGGTTGATTTTCCACTTTCTCTCTGTCTCCAGTAAGTGCACACACCCTATAGCAAAAAAATACTAAGAAAATAAATAACACAATTAATTAATTATATCAGAGCAAATCCATAAGAGCAAAATCTATGTTGCCAGAAAAAGTTCAAAGAGAATCCACAAAGAAACAGCGCTTTTAAGAGAGCTTGGCTGGCCCCATAGCATGGTGGTTACACATAGTGTAGAAGAAGCTGGATCGCACATGACAGACCAGGGTTTGAGTCTCAGCCCCACTGGTGTGAAGAATAAGCCAGGCAAACACATGAACACATTCCGGATTCTGATAGGATGGAGAACTGGAGAAAAAAGAATTGTAGCATGACTATGCCCTCCCCTCCTGTTAGGGGGTGCTCCCTCCCTCCCTCTCATGCATGCACTCTCTGGCATAAGAAGGAAAGCGAAAGAAAAGAATGAATGAACTCAGGAAAATGCAGTAAGATTGCTCTGGAGTGAGTGCTGATTTCATCCTCATGCCCCAGGAACAGACATAACCCAACAGGCTAACTCTGGGTGTCTGGGGGTAGAAAGGGGTGGCTATTGGAACAATTCTTCCTTTGAAGGAACTGTTCTATGCATTGCAAGATATTTAGCATCCTTGACCCCATTAAACACCATCTGTACTCTGCAATCATTGTGACAACCAAACTTCCCTAGAGAAAGATAATCTGGTTTAGAAACACTGGGTTAAAAACAAAAATCTCAAAAATATTTCTTTCCTGATCTTGAGATTTCCTTCCATGCAAGGGGAGCCCATTAAAGTAACATTCTTGGGCCCTTGCCAAACTTGACTTCCTCCTCCCAAGAGAGGCACACAGATTTACTGATCGATAAATAAATAAAATGGCATATTCAGCTCATATCCCCTTCCCTTTCTCTTGGAAGCAAGCTGCCTGCAGAAAGCAAATTGTCAGCACTACCTCCCCAAGCTAAAGCTAGCACAGGGCAGCTCTGACCCTGCGGTGGGGTGCCTGCTTCGTCCAGTGCTATCTGACACTAGGTGAGGAATGACATCTCAATCTGGAGCCTGTTTTAAGGAACCCTGTCGCTCCTACCTACCATTAAATCATGATCTCTAACATGGGCTTTATGAAGTATGAAATTGGTATTTTGATCTCCCATCTGCCATACTTCATTTGTCAGTTCTTTCAAAGTTAAATGAGAAGAGAAACATTGACTAAACCTCCTCAAACCCAAGCAACGACCACACTTCTGTCTGTGCACTCACTTTACTAACTTAGACTTCACTCTCCATCACACACCTCCTTTTCATAAAAAGCTTTTTTCCATCTAAGGCAAGCCCACATTTGTGAAAGGCCTGGTGTTTTTACCCTCTCCCATTACGTTGGAAGTGTATAGTGGCTAAGAAAATGTAAACACCCAGAAATAGTTTGGTGTTAAAAGCTTCGGAAAACACAATGACAGCAAATGTCATCTAGGAAAATCTTAATTTCCAACATTTTTCCCCAAAATAACGATATTTTCCTCTGTACCTAGAATTATTGAATCAGATCAACCTTCTTCTAAAAAAACGACAAAATAATGTTATGGCTTATCTATAGAAACTACACACATTAAAAATTCTTGTTAAAGAGAAGTTATTATCTGTCGTTCTTTCATTAGCAGTACTTTCACTGCCAGAAATATTTTCCACAGAGATGTCTCAACCTAAGTCTTTTGAGTTACTCGATTGTTCAACTATTTGGGGTTTCGAAGGAAAAAAAAAAAAAAGACAGCATTTTTCAACCACTTTTTCATCTAATTGCTAAACATGTGTATTTTAAGGGAAACTGAATCCAGCTACTTCTGGTTTGTTTCCATTTAAATCATTAAAATGTTATTTTTTTTTTAAGTCATTTGTTGTCCAAGAGACTTTTTAAATTAGTTTTGCTTCAAAATCCAAATTGGCCTTAAGAATATGAGCTCGGGTGCCAAAACGTTTAGGTTTGGAACAAAAGTGTGCGCCCCAAGTTGGAAATCAGTTTTAAATGCCGGTTATGACATAAAGGGACCATGTGGACTCCTTCCCCGACTCACTGAGCCTTCTGTGGAGGCAGACATTATAGCTGAGGTTACCGAAAGGTCTTCAAAATAAATCCTACAGTCAGTAGTCCGTCGGAGCTTCTGAAAATTCTAATTTATGGCTTTAATTGTCTTATGTTTTTTGCTAATCTCATGTGATTTCTCCTCTACACCATTTAAAGGAGGAAATGCTTTCAACTACATTGAATTTATTCATTCCTTTTTTTTTTTAATGTTTACTCTTACTTCAAATCAAGAAAAATCCCTTCAACTAAAGGAGAATGGGTTCCCTTGAACAACATTATTTGAGGTCATTTTGCCTCCACTACATAAAAGCTCTTTATCCCCCAGAAAAATATCACTGCTACTCGTGGTAGAGTGCTGTGCACTTCTGTTAGTGTTTAAAGTAGGAGAATACACATACTTCCAAATACAAAAAGAGGTTTCAAGCTGCCATGTGACACTGAGGGAGGGAAAACAAATGACTGGAAAGGTTTCCGCTCTGCTTATCAGTTAGAAGGAAAATGAAAGCTACTCTTTCTGTACAAATTTCTTGGTCATCCTAATACCCCAAAAAAGTGAATTTTACTAACTTATTACAGATGTTCTATGTTAGAAAGCTATATAACTCATATTGGCCTAACCTCCAACTTGGTCAACCTGGAAATACATTTCTAAGTACGCTGAAGATTAGAAATGAAAGCAACAGTCTTCAAAGCTATCAAGGGTATTTTCTTGTTTGTATCTTACCACACAAGAAAATTATAAGAGAAATAAAGGGAGTAGGAAATCCATAGGGATAGACTAAAAAAAAATCCAACGTGGCGCGGAGAGGGAGTCAGGCAGTAGCAGGTGGCAACACAAATAGACTCTGGACACACTTCCCATCTCCCTGTGCACACTGGGCACTCCGGATCTGGGCTAGCTGGGATGGGGAGGATTATGACATGAACATCTTGTTGGTGGCTGCCTCTCTCTCCTCCCCTCCTTTCTCTTTCTTTCTCTTTCTCTCTCTCTCTCTCAATAGTAAACTTTAATAAATAAAGATACAGCTTCATTAAGGAGTACATAACCAGTTTTCGGAATTCTCTTTTTTGGTAAAATAAGACACATTCAAGTTTCACAATAAGACACATACAACTAGTTTCCCACACTGATTAACATTTAACACATCTACTTGCAGCTTGTCAATTTAAAATAGGATGACAAGATGTCTTTGAGTAACTTAAATGACTTTTATGCACACCAATCTACCCTCCCTGGAGGACTTCCAAATCATCAAGCAATTTTCTTTCACTTGGTAGAACATCAGTGTACTGAGTCAGCATATTAAACCATTAACCTCTAACTCTTACTTATCGAATGATCAGTTATGTCGATCATTTACTGTATGTTCAGATTAGAGGTTTATTTATGTTATAATGAATTAGTAACATCAAATGTAAAAGAAGTATAAACCTGCCTGATTGGAATTTCTCTAGTAGCCTTAATTTGATGTTTTTTCATAATTATTTTTAATTATGTAAGCAGCATAAAGTTACTTTTATTGTTGCAATTTATGCTTTTAAACTAATCCTTTGCTGCCTCTCTTCATTTCTCCATCTATGATCATAATATGACACAGATAGGAAAAGATGACTATTGATCAATAATAGTAAAAAGTAATAATTTTTCAAGGTTCCTCAAGTACTTGGCAAGTTGTTTACACAGCTTAAGGCCAACATTTGTAGAAAGTTAATAGACTGTCCAGTAAAGAAACTTTAAGCATTTTCTTCTTTTCTGTGAGCACTTTTAAAGGTATATAGACTATATGTAATCCATTTACTTTTTGAATTCTCTATAAGGTGGATGGCTTGGCAACTGCAAACAAGGGTCATTACATATTCTGAAGCACACACCGGCACAATCACAGAAGACATAAGCTACCTTAGCCATCACTCGTACAATGGATAATGAATTTTAATGTTTATATATTAATATCATTGCCCATATTTTAAAAGGTATTATTTAAGTCTGAGAAGTCCCAGAATTTTTTAAACATTGGACGTTTAGAGAAGGTGAACGTAACTGTACATTTATAACACATGCTCAAAAACTGAGTAAAAGGAAACAAAAATCACTGGTAGAGTCAGGCAGATCCCAGGAAGGGTGTCTCAGCTATCTATTAACTGCAAAGCACGAAGAGTATTATCTAAAAGCCCCACTTCAATTAACAAAATTTTCCTTACAGTAACTTCTATGATTTTTCAGTTTTGGGTTTTTGGGTTTTTTTAAGACTTTACCCCATTGGCACTTGAAAGGACCCAGAAAATAATGGTTATTTTCTCATGTTCATTTATTTCTTACCAATACTTCCATTTTCTCACAACTAAAAGGCGCAGAATTCTCCCGTTGTGTTTGTATGGCATTCAGTAAATCCCACACAACACTTGGCATAATTCACCCCAACCTGTCTTAAAGAGTCAGTAATCCCTTTCCTCAGAGGTGCTGCATCATTCTGACAATCGTGGCACTGGGTAATTTCCTTTGCCAACATGACAAAACAGGGAACATTCTCCACTGCCTCATGAGCACCAGACCAGGGAGACCATGAGTTCAGCTCTCCCAAGGCTGAACAGTACTATGAGAAAATTTAAAAAGTCCATGTAATAATATTTATGTTTCACAGATTGTCTACCAATCTTAGTATGGAAATGTTTCTTTTTTTCTCCTCATTTAGAGGAATACAAAAATTAATGCAAAAGAGCACTCTATTACTCTTTCCGATGATACTCTTCATTTCAAAACAGGTGGTATACGTTCCAGAACACCTCTTAATCAGTTTTCCAAATCAAGATCAAAGTGATATCCACTAACATGTCCAGCCAGAATTTCTACTTTCCGAAAGTCAGGTAATACTAATATACAAGAAAATTCACTTTTTTGCTAGGTGTAAGTACAACAACAACAAAACTGGTCACGGCAACACGACACTTGGCTCAGTCATGCAGTGGTCTCAGTTTTGGATAGAGCTGAATGTATAATGTATGACAGAAGCAAAGTTGTAATGTACAATTATATAATTTACTCAAACAGTTGCTTTCCATATGGGGAGTAACAGATTGCCCAGTTGCATTTTGGCTAAGACTAAACCTACCATTATTCAGGGTAAAACAATTTTGTTGAAATCTGGAAATCCTGCAGGAAGCATCTCTAAGTCTCACTGATGACTCCTGACATTGTTCCTTTATTCCTAGGAATACTATACAACTGTATCCTCCGTTCTGAATGCTCCCTACCCACATTTAGCTCACAGTATTTTCTGGTAAATGTAACTATGCCCTGCAGATTTTACAGATGAGAGAAACACTCAGGCCAGTCAGCCATATTTCCAGGATGAAAACAAAAATTTCACTGGTAGAAAAGACAATAAATCTTCCTTTGCATCTTCCTTCTACACACTTAATGTTATAAGAAAAACACACTCTGCAGGAAATGGGTCTTTTTTTTTTTCCTCTCTCATTTTATACTACCAAGAACTATATCTCTGTTCAATACCAAAGTAGAACTCCTACATATTTAACAATATTCCCTCCTGGTTAAGTTATACTCCAGGAGAAGTATTTTATGGGGTGTGGAACATTCTTATTCATGACCTTAACATTTCAGAACAGGTTGATGGATAAGCAATGCATTTTCTACATTGATGCATAAATAATCTGAATCCCAGAATGCACCTTCAAAGTTTGAACACTTACATTGTCTAGTAAAAATCTGTCATTATCACCCTTTGAAAGGGTCTTGAAATTGCAACTATCTATAGCCAAATATCATTTTCTGAAATCTGTCCCCCTGTGCCTGGATTTATGAGTCCCACAGTTAGACAAAGGGAAATTATCCAAGGCAAAATTGTCCAAATAGGCAATTATCCAACAAACAGAGCCAAGACAATCCTCTGGAGGTAACTGCACAGGTCCAACTGCAGCTGTGTGGTACACATGGACGCCGATCACCTCCATGAAGGATGCCTCCAGGAAGAACAAGCTGGGAAGACTGTTTTTCTGCCTTGGCTATTGATTTATATTTAAAGGAGGGGGGGAGGAGATTTAAAGTATTTGCATATCTGTAGTATGTCTACCTCTAGCTATTTGTGCTAAACTGTAATAAGGGGTTTTTTTTTGGGGGGGGGGGGGGGGGT
>NW_006159859.1:8458876-8469734 GCF_000334495.1 Tupaia belangeri chinensis
GCTCATCTATGTTTTTTCTGTCTATTGGAATAAGGGGGTTTTTTTTTGGGGGGGGGGTCGGTGTTTTTAAGCTCTGGAATATTCAAACAGCAAACCAAATAGCAGAAACGTAAATCTGGAAACACAGTGCAGCAATATCAGACACGTCGACGTTGTGCCTCCGGAGGCTGAAAACAGCAGTCATACATGTGCAAACTGGCTGCACATATGCGATCTCATTGGATCCTCTAGACAACTCAAGAGGGAAGTCATTATGATTGCCATTCTATAGATGAGGAAATTAAAGTTCAGAAATATTGGCACATATTTAAAGGCACCTAGCTAGTAAATAAGGGATAAGGAGTCAAACCAGGTGTTCTTACTTGAGAACCAGCAATTCTTTCCACACATGCTTTGCGGATAAGCTCTGATGTGTGAAAAGGGTAGGTGGTCACTCTAGTGCTATAATTAGAAATGAATCTTCCTCGCTAACTCCCTCAAAACTCCTAACATCTCTACTACTTTAAAAATAAATAAGTCTGTACTGATTGTCATTGTCTTCTAAGAAGTTTTCTCTTTTTAAAGTTTCTTTATTTCTTCCATGAGAGAAAGAGACAGTGTACACACTCCTAATAGGATCCTGACACTGTGATCTACCCCAGCCCCAGATCATGGGTATGTACTCAGTGAGGTCTCCAGACTTGGAGAATCTCCATAGGGGTCTACCTCCCAGAACACAGCATTTTACCCTTGCACCACCATGTGGCCCCCGAAATCTCTTTGATGTAAAAGTTCCTGGGAGTTTATAACATTCCAAATTAACAATTATTAAACACGAGGCCAGCAGGTGTCATGGTGGTGAAGAGCACTAGACTCGCACATGGCCGACTGGTTTGAGTTCTGGACCTGGTGGCTTGCTTTCTCACTTTCCTTCTCTCTCTCACTCTGTCCCTCTCTGGTCAAATTTAAATAGATAGATAGATAGAGAGAGAGAGAGAGAGAGAGAGGGAGAGAAATAAAATAATTCTTTAAAAAAATAATTATTATTAACATAATTTATCTGTTTTTATCAGTATTCTTATCTTCCTCTAAGAAAATGTATATTAGGGTTGACCCACATCGAAATTATACAATGAAAAGTATCTAATCACATTCCATTTTTCTGATGTTTAGAATAATTTTTAATAGATTGAAACCAGCTATTTATACCCATGTGGTCATATATTTTGAGTTTACCACTTGATGAGAGCAAGTCAGTTACGCTCACTTAACACGTGATTAGTGAACTCCAGTGTGGCCCGATACTAAGCTAAACTGTGGGATTAAAAATACAAATAGAACAGAAACTTTGCACTCAAGACACTTGTGGTAAAGGAAGGTAGACAATATTTGATACTATATCCTTTGCAGAAATCCAGTCTGTAGAATGACGAAAGTATTAATAACCATCCAATACTGTCAACCATCCCTCCTTGAAACTCACTATTTGCTTATATGAAAGAGAGAGTGCTTACCCCTGTTATCTGTCTGGGAGCTTTCCCTCCAATGCCTTTGTGAGTTCCTTGTTCTACTCATCCCGTAAATACCAGTATTCCTCAGTAATCCATCTACTGGGTTATTGGGAAAGTCATGATGCATTTAAGGATAAAGAGATAGCGAATAGTTGCTTTCTCCTCCTCTCATCCTACCACCTCTCTCCAAGCTCTCCCATAACTCACTTTGGCTGATGAAACTCAATGTTTCTAGTTTATCCCCCCTCCTGAGGCCAGTCCTGTACATTCAGCTTCTTCCTGGTCAACACACTTGGATGTGTTACCTCATCAACAGCTCCATTGTGGATACCCCTTTCCAGCGATTGGCAATATAAGCCCATCAGGCACTCAAACCCATAAATTAGGTCCTTATATTAAGTGGTTTGCTTGGCTGTTGTTTTGTTTTGTTCCTCGGTTGAGAAATGCTGGCTCAGACCAGTCATGACCCATCACTGGAGTGATCACATTGATACTACAAATAAAAATTGTGTTGTTGGGGGGAAAAAAAAAAAAAGGGCGGGAAAGTCAGGGCAAGGAGAAGGGTGAATAGGAGCAGGGTGGATATTGCATAGAACTGATCTCATGCAAGCTTTCTGGTGTAGGCAATAATTTTTATTTTAAGTAGATTTTGAGTGAGAATATGAAAAACCAGAGCATCCAACAGAGCTATAATTACTCTCCCTTAAAAGAAAAAAAATGGGAAGAATGGAAGAAAAAGACCTAAAACAGAGGCAGGTATGGCTAAAAAATGTCTTGGTAAGAAGATGTACAGAAATGTGATACAGGTTATACCAGGAAACAAACCTTGAAAGATTAACAAGGGGAATTTTATTAAGTCTGACATATGGTAATGTAAATTGTTACCCCTTTCTCTTTGCGGTCTTCAGGAAAATTTCCATTTTTCACTAATGCGTTAGGGAATTGGATTTATGAGAGGACTCCAAAAAGTTTGTGGAAAAACTGAATTAAAGTACAAGTTCATCTGATACAAAAACTTTTGAAATCCATACTTACTTTCTTCATAATACACATTTTCCATGAATATTTTGAAGACCTTCTAGTATTTCTGTAAAGCCTTAAAATGCTAAGTTCTGCTTTACAAGGCTTCCCAGACAGATACTATCAGTTAAATTATATTTTCATACAGAAGGGAAGTTTTCTTAATTTTTAATCTCATTCTCTTTACTTTTTATCTCATGAGTAATATACTGTATTTTTTTAAAAATTATTTTATTTAACTTTATTTATCCATTTATTTATTTATCTTAATTTGACCAGAGAGGGATAGAGTTAGAGAAAGTGAGAAAGCAAGCTGCCAGGTCTGGGTCTCGACCTGCAGTCAGTTATGTGGGAGTTCAGCACCCTTAACCGCCATGCCACCTGCTGGTATAATATACTGTATTTAACATACAGGCGTACAACATAAAGGAATGTCTACTGAAATATTGCCTCCAGTAATGAATCATATAAGTGTTTCACTGATTTTTTTCTCTATGCATATATATTTTAAGGTGTTTACCAAAAATGGAACCATTATAAACATACAGTTTGTAACCTGTAAAAAGGCATAACTTAAAAGACAGTAGTATCCTCTTGATAAAACAAAAAATATCTGAAGTCCATGTTTTAGAAGCTTGAAACTTCTCTACTGCCATGTAAAAGGGAGTACATCTTCATTACTAAAGAAAAACCACTGATTCATAATGAATGTGCAGTCTTATAATATCAAGGGTAGAAAGTGGCCCCTTAAATAAACATCATTAAAAATGATGAATACTGAGGGACATACCAAAGTGAATCAAATTATATCTTTAGTGTTTTTATTTTTGTCTTCTTTTCTCATCAGTTGGTATGTTAGGTTACTGCTAAAACAAGTATATCTACTTTTTGTACTTTTAAGCTCACAATATCAAGAATCCTGATATTTTCGTCCACCAATTTGCACTGTTAAAAAAGAAAAGAAGAGAAAAGAAAAAGAAAAAGAAAAAGAAAAAGAAAAAGAAAAAGAAAAAGAAAAAGAAAAAGAGCTAGCTGGTGGTGTGGTGGTTAAGGCAGAGGGGGTTCCACATGGCCAATTATGTGGTTCAATTCTGGGAGCCAGCAGCTTGGAAAACATGCTGGGCACATATGTATGCATACCCAAAAATCCCAAAAGAAGGAATAGGAAAGGGGTTGTGGCATGGCTATCCCCCAGGCAAGCAGATTGCTCTCTCATTTTCTCTCTCTCTCCTCTCTCTGGTGAGCACACATGCCCTCTAGCAAGTATATAAATAAATAAAATGAAATTTAAAACATATACTAATGGAAGAAGCATTCTTACTGGGAAATCATGAACTAAATAATCTGTATAAAATGAAATTATGAAAGATTATCTGGTAGTGGCAGTGAGGAACATCTGGAAAGGTATAAACCAAGATAAGAAAAATTGGTTAATGTACTCCAGACCAACGGATGATAGACTGAACTACACTCAGAACAAAGAAAAAGGACATGCAAGAGACATGTGAGTGATGTTAACAAGAAAGTAAGTAGCTTTGTCACTCCGTATGACCTTGGTCCAGACCTGGCTTACCCATTCGCTAGCTCTATATCCTTAAATAATTAGCATAAATCTCAACTCTAATTTCTCCTTGACTGCAAAATAAAAATAATATTGTGAGAATTCAGTAAGTTAATTAAAAATATTAAATGCTTATCAAAGTGTGAGACCAATATTTTCACCATCCTCCTCGAGAGAATGAGGGAAAGATGAGTCCCAACTATCTATTTTTGTTATCTAGAGATAATCGTCGACTTATGAAGAGAAAAAAGAAGTGGCAAGTTCTAGGCATGTTAAGTACTTGGCATATATTAAGTCCTCAGTAAAAATGCACTGTGTGATTAAATTAATGCATGAAATGCCTATGGAACAACTAGAAGAAGATCTCTGCCTATTTGAATCAGGAATTTAGGAGGCAGCCGTTGCCTATAAATACAGATCTGGGACCCATTAGTGTACAGATATTCTTGAAACCAAGTCGGACTGGCTTCAATGAATGAAGCATATGTTATTGAGGACAGATGAGGAACAAAGGCAGAATAAGAAGTAGCAATGTTTTTAATGCCAGGCAAAAAGAGAGTCAAAAACATTCTGAGAAGATAAGAGTACTATTTCCCGTATTTATTGCTTGGCAAAGGAAACTTACTTGTAACTTATGATAGTTACCTCAAATCACAATCTTTGTGATTATCATAACCTTCATATGTGCCAAGAAAATAAGTCAAAAAAAAAAAAAAAGACAACCAAACCTATAAGAGATGAGGAAGCTTCTCTTTTCTACTCTTTTTATTTATTGAATTTTCATAAAAATATTTCTCAATGAAGCAGCTGAGGGGAAATATGCCAGATATTTGTTTAAGTATAACTGACACATGCCAGGTGAGGACAAAAGGAGGGCAATATTTCTATTTAAAATTGGAGAAGAAAATATTGGCTAATGCAAATACTGAGTACCAAATAGACATTTCAAGGACTTCAAAAAAAAAAAAAAGGTTCTATTTTCACAGCTGATTTATTAATTCCTAATAGCCATATGTCCCTCACATACTATATGGCTCTTTTCACTCAATTTTTTTCAATCATAGCAGAATAATTAACAAAGAGAAAATGGCTGTATACTAACTTGTCCTAGATCAGTAAAAATGACTCAATCTGCTCATGGAATAAATAACCTCCACAAAGCAAGGAAAGGGCCCTCAAAAATAGTAATTTTCGGGAACAGCAGTTAGCATAATGGCTATGTCACTGGACTCCCACGTAGTTGACCGCGGTTTGTGTCCCGGACCCGGTGGCTTAAAACTCACGCTGGGAGCATGTCCGTGTGTGCCCAAGATCCCAAGAGAATGCAGGAGAAGGGATTGCGGTGTGACCATCCCCCCTGGGGGGTGATTTCTCGCTTTCTGTCTCTCTCTGTCTGGCGAGTGCACGCACCCTATAGCAAAAAACCTCTCCAGAAAAAAAAAAAATAGTAATTTTCATTATTATTCCTCAGGCAAAATGTAAAGGATACTGAATAAGCCTTATTACTATTTTCTTTTCTTTCCAATTTATATCAAACTTGAGTCTGACTATCAAGGCTAATGTAGAAAAATTGCAGTAACCAAAGCCTGGCTCCAAGCAGCAGAGTTTTTTGTGTTTTGTTTTGTTTTGTTTCCTTTTTGTTAGGCTTTTGCCATAGGGTGCATGCACTCAACAAAGAGAGGGAGGGAAAGTGAGAAAATACCCTGGGGGGGTATGGAGTGGCCGGCCATGCCAAAATCCCTTCTCCTCCATTCTCCTCTGGGGATGTTTGGCATGCACTCCCACATGCCTGGAATGATTTTTAAGCCACCAGGTCCAGGACCAAGCAGTAGTGTTTTTAAGAGCAATTCCTTCTACTGGGGAGCTGACAGAAAAATCTCTAAAGATTAAATAATATGTTTTTCTGGAGCAAAGAACAATGGATTGTGTAACGTATATCCAAACACCTCTTTTTAAAAGCCATACGGAAGTCGAGCAGTGTAGAAGAAAAATGATTGTTCTGGCCTAACAGTGAGAGTTACTATTAACCTTACGTTCCCTTCTCGAATTATTATATTTTGTGTAGTTTGTTTTATATATGTATGGTTCTTTATGTTACATAATTATTTTTCCATTTGATCTTGTGACATTATTTATATACAGAACAGCTTCTCTTTTTTTTTCCAATTTCTTCTCATAACTCAGCTCCTATCATAAAAAGGGAGTCATATTTTTGTATGAGAAAGGCCCAGATCAAGCATACTTTTTACTCCCTGATAGATGGGGCACTATATCCACTCTTTAAGTAATCACACAGAATACCTTATTCAGGTAAAATACTTGTGCATTTCCCCTAACATATAAAACTTAAACTGAGCATAGCCAGAGGCTGTTTATACTGAGTCTTCTCAATGTAAACTGAATTATTTTCCAGTTCTTACCTGGGGCTCTCAGCCTGGGTACCCGGGCTCTAAGTGCCTAATTGCTATAAAACACTTTTCTTCCCCTTAGCTAAGCCTGGTAATATGGCTCCAACAGATGATTCCCAAATGTAACTTACTATTTAAGGGCCCAGTCTGAGAATAATTTTACATACCATAACTGAATCTATTGGGTTGTCTGCAAAGTGATGATGCATTTTTGCATAGAAAAACGTAGAAAAATATGTTGTGACTTTTCCGATGACCTAATAATAGAATTCACAATAGCATCTCTACCTTAGTCAATAAAAATAATAACATGTATAACCTTAAAATACTTTAAAAATACTCTCCTTTTAGTTATTTATCCTTCCAGCTTAACGTATTCCCAGCAAATAATCCTTATTCAAGATTTCAAAACCAAAATTATTTCCCTTTAATTTTAGACAAATTTACAAGCTTGAGTTTTGCTGGGTTTGTAATGGGGTGATTTATTTTGAGGTGAATAAAGGAAAGAAATATGTTTTTCTGTTCAACGCCAGTTTCATTCTTTAAGAATTTCAAAATCTTATAAACTTCAGTTATTTAAATTATCAAATCAAATCTAAAACCTGATATTTCTGGTATTTTTAAGTTTAAAATATAAAAAATAACTGGAACTCTTCTTAAACAGTTACCACTAAAACCGACTAGTCATTCAAAACCCATTTCTAGATTAAAGTCAAGGTAAAAAATAACACTTAATAAAAGTCACCCCAAGACTTGAAAATAACTACACACACACACACATATATACATATACACACACATATATATATATATACACACACAAACACACACACCACTCATAGGTAAAGAAACTCATATTATGTCCTAAGTTAAAATGAAAATAAATCCAAATTTTCCAAAAATATAGCACAAGTGTTTCATTTGTAAAGAGGAAGTTCTTCTACATATGGATAAGGAAAACAGTGATTCTTAGTAGAGTACACGCTTACATTTGTGGGCATTTTCCACGGTCATGATATTCTAACCCCAAGTAAGCCAACCACTCTCTCTTTTTTTTTTTTTTTAAATCAAGAATGCTCATTTCTAACTTGGCCAGAAAATTGGAGAAAAAAGCTGTTAGGGTTCTGAAAATTTTTTTCTAGTGAGACTGCTCAATTATTTCTCGAAAGTATGGTCAATATATGGAATAACAGGCCAGGGTAACTATGGCTTCCTAATTCTGATTCTATTTATGGATGAGGTACTGACTCATAAACGGAGCAGAGTATGTTCAACGTAACAGAGTCTGAGTTCTTAATGGTGGCTGCACTACTAAAAAAGCTTCCCAAAATACAAGCATGACTGAAAAAGAGGAAGCCTGATGCACCCAGGAGAGGTATAAAGGAGACAGTTGTGGCAGTAAAGAGGCCAGGAGAAACATTCCAGAAAAGGCAGGAGGAAGGTGAAGAGTGCACTCAAGTTATAGCCATTGACTATTTGAAAAATTGGGAAAATGCTCAAAATAAAACATGCAGTATAAAAATTGAGACAGGAAATTGCATATACAGCATGACCCCAATTTTGTGACACAACTGTCTACTTTCTGGAAGAAAACACACCAAATATTAAGAGGGTTTGGGAGTTTCTCCCTAGATTGTTTTTTAACCTTTTCATTCTACTTTTCCGTATTTTATAAGACAAAGTGTGCCTTGTGAGACTGAAAAATACACACCACACTCAAGTGTGTTGTGAAAATGTGGTTCTTTCATTATCTGTAACTTACACAATGAGGCATTCAGGTCCCACACTCAGCTGAGTTAAGAAAAGCGACCCTGTGATTTAGGTTAGGTCACTCCTCTTCTTCCGGTTAAGGCACATACTTCCAGGTTACAGGAGTTAACACAGAGGTAAGGGTGGCCGCTCTGAGGTAATGCCTGAATGACTGTGAGGATCCACAGGCGAGTATAGACAGCGCGTCCCTCCCACCTCCACCACCTCGGTCAGCCTCAGGAACCTACCACGGTCAAGCTTGACCCCCTGGGTCCCCCAGGTGCAAGAGCTTACTTCTGAGGTAGCCTCCACCCACTCAGTAGACTTGGCTGTTGTTTTTAAGATATTACTTTAAGTTTGGGCATGTTCTTGCCCGTTTTTTTCCTTTACCGAGGTCCTGGGCTGACCACAAGCGTTCCCAAGCTCCTCTGCACGCCACCCACGTGCCCCGCTGGCTTGTGCGGCATTGCCTCTACCACGCGCATGCGCGACCCTCAGTAATCAGGCACCCCGTGTGTTCGCTAGGCTTGCGCAGCGTGGCCTTTCCCGCGCATATCCTGCGCAGCTGCAGGTTCCTTCAGGCACAATAAGGAACTCCCTGCTGCCTACCTGCAGCATTTTGTTTGCACCAGGAATGAAGCTCAGGATTGCACCGATTTTTTTAATCACCCCACCGTACTCACCAAGGTTTCACCCAGTGGGGGAAGCCTTGACTTGCATATCTCACCATTGACTTCCTCGGACTTTGCCTGACTTGGCGTTTACGCGGCCTCACTTGGGGACCAGCAGATGGCGTGAAGAACTTACCTTGCAACCTCTTCCTCGTCCCACGCCAGCTGTTCTCCCCTTCTCAGGAACCGTAATGGTGGAAGAGCTGCAAGGAAATATTCACGTCAAGGGTTATGAAAAATCAGATTGGCATTTGTACAGATACCCCCTTACATATTTTATATTTCGACCATCCCACACCCTCACCTCCTCAAAAAAACTTTTTTTTTTTAAGTGTAATGAAGGGAGTCCTACAATTAGTCTTACCGTCACTGACATCAGGTAATTCTCAGTTATTTTCCACAAGACAATTTTCTGGAAATATGTTCCATTTTGGATTCCCAAAGAAGGATAGCCAACCCTGCTTAAACCAAGGCAACCTGCAGGCAACTGAGAATGTATATGAAGTGCTTAACCTGCCATCTCTATTGGAATTCAGTGTTAGCAATTATTACCATAAGGCCGAAAAGGGGCAGAAACAGATTTGAACAGAGTGCCCCAGTCAAAAAAGAACTGATATCCAAAGTATTGAGCCCTACATTCATAGGAGATTGTTAAGAGTTAAACTAGCTGCTAATAATGTAACCAACCAAGTAAGTCCGCGGCTGCTTCTGGTGGTCAATGAAATGGAAGGCAGAGGCACCAGCAGTTGACATAATGTATGTCACTGGACTCCCATGTAGTCAACCACAGTTCGAGTCCTGGACCTGGTGGCTTAAACACACCGGGTGGGTGTGTGTGCTTGCCCAGGATCCTGAGAGGAGAATGGAGGAGAAGGGATTATGGCGTGGCCATCCCCCCTGGAGGATGATTTCTCACTTTCTGTTTCTCTGTCTCTTTCTGGCAAGCACACGCGCCCTATAGCAAAAACCTCTCCAAAAAAAAAAAAGACACCCAGAAATGGGAGGCAGAGACTAGAGAAGAAAGTTTACTTCCATAACCACTTACGTAGGAAGACAACAGACACCATCAAACTGTCTCTAAAAAGCGCGCCATGTCCTCGGTATTTCTAGATACAAGATACAAGCAGGTGTAAATCTTTCCTTACTATAATCAGTCAGTCACTTTCCCTTAAATAATGACCCTGATTTCTTCAAGTACTCATTCCTGGTTTCTCATCTGACCATTCCTAAAGCAGATCTTCCTGTGACTCAGCACTTGGTCAGACTGTTCTCATTAGAGGCCTCCATTTCTAACTGACTGCAGTCCTGCGAAACTGTAAGCTGGCCTGCTTCAGTGCCAGCACCAATTTCAAGTGCAGCTTCAGACCTAGAAACAAAGCACACCCCCCTACGCACACTCTTTGATTTTATCTTCTATGACATACTGGTACTGATATTGAGGGGAAGGCTTGCTCCTTCTATTAGAAACAGTCTTCCTAGGGACCAGCAGTTAGCATAATGGCTATGTCGCTGGACTCCCATGTAGTCGACCGTGGTTTGTGTCCCGGACCTGGTGGCTTAAAAAACTCATGCCGAGCGCATGTGTGTGCGTGCCCAAGATCCCGAGAGGAGAATGGAGGAGAAGGGATTGCGGCGTGGTCATCCCCACTGGGGGGTGATTTCTTGCTTTCTGTCTCTCTGTCTCTCTCTGTTTGTCTGGCTAGCACGCGCGCCCTTGGAAAAACCCACTAAAAAAAAAAAAAAAAGAAAAAAAAAAAGAGTCTTCCTTACAGTGAAAGGAATGTGCCATGTGCAAAAGCCTGGTTTGAACCCAAGGTATATACTTTTAGGTGTTATGTTATCAGATTTGGCTATTTTTAGAAACAATCTATTAAAAATAGATACATGCACAATTGGAGATACAGAGTCCTGCAGCCTATTGGATGCATTATTGAGAGAAAGAAGGCAAGAATGAGGTGC
>NW_006159859.1:8469748-8472847 GCF_000334495.1 Tupaia belangeri chinensis
GAAAGAGGAAGGGAATAAAACCTAGATAAATAACATAAACTGAATCCAAGATCTGAGAGAGATGGGGAGAGGAAAGGGACTGTGAATTGTGGGAGATGGGTTTGGTTAGGGAACATAAGGGAATTGATCCATTTAGACAACTGATGTGTGATAGAATGACTTCCAGATAAAAGCAGTAATAGACATTAAGAGCCTGCTTATTTATTTATTTATTTACTTACTTATTTATTTAAAGAACCCAGCCTCTGGAGGTAAAAATTTTGCAAGACCTGTCCTCATTTAAACCAGCTTCACTTAACAGGACCAAAACAAACTCAATAATTTGAAGACTTTTCTCAATAACCTACTACAAATGACAAATATATAAAGAGAAAATTTGGTAAATCATTTACGAGTTTATCGAGTTCAATCCAGCACTACCACTTCAAATGTTCTTGGGTTTTCATGATGTGTGAATGGAAATAATAGTGAAAATTGTTAGTTGATGCAGTACTAAGCATGTAGTCTGTCAGGAAAGTTATTTTGAAAGGCAAAACAATGCTGCTAACCAATTTCACTCACTTTAACCCAGACTTAGCAATCAAGTGGGAAATACCATAGGTGCAAGAAGAGCCTTTTCTCCAGCACAACACTTACAGGAGTGAAAATAAGCATTAAAGCTATTTCAGGTAAATTCTTAAGTACTAAGGCCCAAATAACTCGGGGGCTGGGGGGGGGAAGGACTGTTACATAATGGTTAACAGTGCTTTAAAACCACTATACTATGAATACATATTTCATAAATATTGGTTAATGCCATATGTTGATTCAAGCAATGCTCACAGGGACAACTGTAAAATAAAATAGTCCACGGTGGAAAAACAATAAGTTGCAAGTGCAGAATACTGTCTTGAACTGAAAGGAAAGCAGATCAGAACACACAATTTTCATATTTTAACAGCTCCTAAAGTTTGGATTTTCCTGTAACCAAAAAGGGTAACCTCTTCGTAAGCTCATACGGCATCAGTCTCTATGCTTCCCTCCAATGCTGCACATTTGATTATGCTTTTCTGGATACCAGAGGAAATCTCACTGAAATAAAAACCCTTTGGAGCAGACTTTGTTTTCCAAAGAATACAACTTGAAAAGTATTGATGGAAGTGTCACAGTGCCCTCTAGTGACCCATTGATAAGACCCACTTTTACAGCATTTCGCTTTGAGGGAATACATTCAAGTGAATCTTACAATTTCCTGGGAGTTTTTTCTCATACATATTTATAAATGCCAATTTATCTTTCTGAGAGGGGGAAAAAATATAGGTCACAAATGGTTAACTATATAACGCCCTGGAAAATTATTCTTTTATTGGTCCATTTCTTCCAGTTGCATTGTATCTGAGGAGAGGGGAAGCCTGAACTCCAATCAACCCTGCAAAAGAAGGTGCAGTCAAATGGAAAAATACGTAATTCTTCATTTAGAACTGTGACAAGTACAGGTCTGAGAAATTGTGGATTTTTATGTTAGTCCCAATCCGCTGATCCCTCACAATGAGACTTGTGCCAAGAAACTTGACCTCGTTGCCCCTCACTTTCATCTATAAATGAAGTCAGCAGTGTTCGTAAGGATGTAGAGAAACAGATTCTAGATGTTTCTGGTAGGAACACTGATGGCACAGGCTTTGTGAAAGGAAATTTTGAAATAACTCAAAAAGCCTTAAATAAGGGGCCAGCAGGGGGTGTGATGGTTAAGGTACTGGATTCTCACATGGCTGACTTAAGTTCAATTCCCTGACCTGGTGGCTTGCTTTCTTGCTTTTCCTTTCTCTCTGTCTCTGGTCAAATTAAAAAATAAATAATAATGAATAAAATTAAATAAATAATTTTTTAAAAAGCCTTAAATAAATATTCCTGTGCCAAAATAATAATGACCAATAGTTAACTCACTCTGTCCTGCGAGCAGCAATCCTGTGAGACAGGTACTACAAGTTAACCTCTTTTACATATGAGGAAGCTAAAGCAGAGTTCATACTCATAAACATCATGCTGTACTTCCAGAAATTTATTTTTGGGACTTTATCTGAGGAAGATAATCAAGAATGGGCATAAATTTTCAATGAGGATACTAATTTCAGCATCACTATTTTTACAAAAGGGTTGGGGCAGTCCTATCACCTAGTGATAAAAGGAGTCAGATTCTATGTGTCTTTCTGCGGTTCAGGTCCTGCTCTCGTAGCTTGTAAAATATACTGAGTATGTGTGCGTGCATGCCCAAAATCCTGACAGGAAGGAGAAAGTGAGGAGAAGGGATTGCGGCATGACCACACCTCATTGTGGGGATGCTTTCTCCCTCTCTCTGTCTCTCAGTCTATCTCTGGCAAGTGCACATACTCTCTGGTAATTTAAACAAACAAACAAAAAAAGACAGATAACCTGAATGATCCAAAACAGGCAAATCATTAAGATGATTATGTCAGACCAGCCCCACTCTCTAATGGTTAAACCATCTTCCACATGGCAGACCCCAGTTTGAATCTGGTCCTGGAGGCTTGAAAGCATTAACAGGTGCACCTGTGTGCATGCCCAAAATTCTCAGGATGGAGAAATTGGGAAGAAGGGATTACAGCATGGCCATGCTCCCACTGGGGGCTCCTATTCCCCCTCTTTCTCTCTTTCTCTCTCTGTCTCTGGTGAGTACACACAGCCTCCTGCAATTGAAAAAAAAAAAGATAATCATAGTAAAAATCAACCACTGCCTCAGTAACCTTAAAGAACGTCTAGTGACAAGAAAAATGTTCCCAATACATATATCTATGTAGATACATTACACTCTACTACCATCTTTTAAGATATATGGTTATTTTTACTAAAAATATTTTTATTTAAAAAACGTATTCGATTTTTTAAAGAATTATTTTATTTCTTATTCTTACTCTTTTTTTAATTAATTTATTTATATTTATTTACATTTTTTAATACATTCAATCACATTATTTAGCTTACAAGGTGATCATTTCAATATGTGAACATTTCTCCCCGGTCGAGTTGATCGAAATATAGCAACACTACCTCCCTGTCTCAACAATGCTGTATCCCTATCCCTCCTCCAAATGTTATGGTTTT
>NW_006159859.1:8473348-8481075 GCF_000334495.1 Tupaia belangeri chinensis
TGGTGACGTGACCATCCCCCCTGGGGGGTGATTTCTCGCTTTCTGTCTCTATGTCTCTCTCTGTCTGTCTGGCGAGCGCACACGCCCTATAGCGAATATCTCTCAAAAAAAAAAAAAAGAAAAGAAATCGAAATGATATTAACAACTTTTTTTGGAGAGGTGTTTTGCTAGAGGGCGTGTGTGCTCGCCAGAAATACAGAAAGAGAGACAGAGAGACAGAAAGCGAGAAATCACCACCCCCCACAGAGGGGATGGCCACATCGCAATCTCTTCTCCTCCATTCTCCTCTCAGGACCTTGGGCACACACGCACGCATGCACACACGCCTGGCGTGAGTTTAAGCCATCAGGTCTGGGACTCGTACCACCATCGACTACATGGGAGTCCAGTGACATAGCCATTATACCAACTGCTGTCCTGATATTAACAACTTTTAATTCCAACCTGTGCTTAATTTTCTTGAGAAAAAAAAATGCATCTTAAACAATAAATTTACTAATTAAAAAAGTTAGTTGTAAAAATGATAAAAGAGCCACAAACACTGAGCAAAGACAATGTGTGTGGATATATATATAAACATATATGTTTGTTCACATTTCTCAACTACTTTCTATTTAAAGAAACCAAGGGCCAGCTCTGTGACCCTGTGGTAGCTAAGGCATCTAGATCACATATAGCCAACAGTGCGATGTGAGCTCTGGACTTGAGAAACACATCAAGTGCATGTGCACGTGTGCCCAAAATCCCAAAAAGAGGGAGAGATGGAGGAGAAGGGACTATGGCACAACCATTCCACGTGAGGGCTACTTTCTCCTCTCTCTGGTGAGCATACATGCTCTCTAGCAAGAAATTTTTTTATAATTAAAAAAAGTTTTAAGATAAACAATATTTGCCCCCTAGTGTTCACAGTTTTGCAAAACAAAAAATCACAAATAAAAAATGTATTTGATACTATGGGGAGAAAACAGTTCCACTTGATACTATGGGGGAAAAGAGAGTTCCAGTTAATGCAATTTTTAAAGTTTTGTTTTAAACAAAAGGTTATCTAAAGGTGCTCAGTGGTCCTAGTTGCCTAGAATAAGACAGACTCACCCTTAGCACATACTGAAAGCATTTGTAAAGAAAGGGTTAGAGAAAGCAAGACACTAGCACTCTTTCCTTGCAGTTCCAGAATTTAAATATTTGCCATCTTTCCTGAAGTCCCTTGGCATATTCTTGGAGCAGCAGTTTTTAATCTGTGGAATAGTAAACAATGAGCCTCAAACTGACTGCAGAGAAGGAGATGAAGTCACCCTCACTCCCAAGCCGATGCACATCACCCATAGTCTCTCTTCTCTGGGCCACAGACTAGTACTCTGCTCATCTAAAAAAAGATAAATAAAAATGAAAGGTAAAGTAGTTCATCTCTAATGTCTACCACTCAAAAAGATATAGAACCTGATAAAACCACCTCAACAAAAAGCATACTATAAACTCTCGTAACTATTTGAAAATAAAAACCAGGATCAAGGTTGGATTGAACATCTCCATGAAAGTTTGGCAATGTTTGTCACAGAGGTGATATGAATTGTGGGTAGCCTGGGCTGTTGGTTTGTGTGCTTAGATGACAAGCCAGAGGACACCTTCCCCAAAGCTCTGACTGCAAATTCTGCTTCAATTCCCTGAGCTTTCACTCCACTCTCTTATAGTCTGGAAAAATGTTCTGTTCAAGGCATCAAGTACACACACAGTCCAGATGAACTATAATTAAGGTGGCAAGAAACCAAGGAAAAGAGCAGGCAGTATTAGTTCGATTACTTCCTTTGCATGGGTAGCAGATGGACTCCAAAGTCTAATCGTGCTTTTGTACCTCAGTTAAGGCTGACAGTATATCATTATGCTCAGATGGGAGCAAGGAGAAGGTGCCTAGCAACTAGGACTTGGAATGCTTGGGCTTTTGTCAATTTACGTCATAACCTTAATATTAAACAGGCTCACTCTCATTTGCCAGTCATCACCTCATTTTATGTTTTTCAAACACAAGAAGATTAAAAAGTCTTTCCTGAAAGTACTTTGGCCCTTTAGATATAGAACAGTAGTAGTCTTTAAGGGTCTCCTCTTATAAATGCATGCATAAAACTGCCATGAGCCTTGATGGAAATTATATCAGTAAGTTGGAGGGCCGACCATGGGTAATATTTTCATTAGACACAGTATGCAACATAACCCAGGCTCTTTTTGAAATTTAGTGGAATGAATACCAAAGACTATTTCGATTCCATTACCCTTGAGTTTGAATGCTTTATAAGTAGTGTACTATAAGTTGTGTGTGTGTGTGTGTGTGTGTGTGTATACACACAGAGAGAGAGAGTTCTCTATTTAGTTTCCCTTTTAAATCTCTATCTACTTATAATGCAAATAGAATGTATATGTTTCCAGCTGTGTACTGACACATTTTAGATGCCTTGACCATATATGTGTTCAGTTAATAATTAATGAAGGAAGACGAAAAGGAAAGAATAAAGAAAGGAAGGAGAGCTGAGAAGTCAAAGTCATGGGACAGTGGACCGTATGCCCTGCCTACCGCACAAGCCCAGGAGAAGAATTCTGTTGGTAATAAACAATCAGAAAAATGGAAGTCTTCATTTATCTCCAACATCCTAGTGTTATGTCTAATTATGTCAATCTAGGAGGAAGACAGAGCTTTTCATTCTTTAATTTCACTCTACAGTGAGAAAGATAAACATTGGAAGAGTTGTTTTCTATCAGGAAATCCAGGAAGTATGCACTGGGACAGAAATAACATACCCAGTCCTCAGGTCTTAGGTAAACAGCTTAACGTGTAACTCACATCCTTCTGGCTTTTTCACTGCAGAAGGAAGAAAGATAATTATAGAGACCAACATCAGAGCCATCCCTAAGCTGTTGCAACTTTTTTGACAACAATAAAACAAATAAAATTATGCCAGCAGAATTATCATTAATTATGATGACAATAGTATAATCATGTATGTTATTCCTAATAGACCTGAGACTCCTCAGTAGACAGAGATATTTAGAGTCTGAAGCAACTTTAAAAAGTCAGAAAATTAAGAGATATTTATGAACCAAACAGGTTCTACTAAACCAGAAAAGAGGAAATGTCCTAGACCCAGCCTGACTTATAGAAGAAAGTTTTCCCAACATTATATTGATGAACATTGGCCAGTATCATAGCATTTTCTTCATCCTTCTTCTAACGCTATATTCTTCAGCCAGATAACAATCTCCAATGAGAAAAGTTCTGAGTATGTATCACATCCTATCATCCTATGCCATTCGCTTGGAAGATTCAAAGTAAGTATTACAAATGGCAATAGAATAGTATAGAGAAGAAAAATGTGAGGATAGCAACTATCTTGAAAAACAATCTGAAGGCAAAGAAAAAAATGAAAAGGAATTGCAAGAGCCAGGCCAATTAAGGCTTCTCCCATGAGTGCATCAGGTCATATTCCTTCTTCGAATGCAGAGAGCATCGAATGTTTTCTTCATTATCTTTCACAGCCACTTCACATATGTTAAAATACCATCAGACCTTTTCAAAATCAGTGATAAACTTCAGTAAGATCTAGTATTTTAGAATTTCTAATGCATAAGAATGGAAGTAGAGAGAGAGAGAGATACTTCTCCAAGGTCCTAATTTCTTTTCTTTTCTTTTTTTTTTTTAGGTTTTTGCCACAGGTCATGTATCCTTGCCAGAGAGAGAAGAGGGGGGGAATGTAAGAAATCACCCCCAGAGGGGATGACCATGCCTCAATCCCTTCTCCTTCCTTCTCTTCCTGGGATCTTTGGCATATACACAAGCACCCAGCGTGGTTTGTTTTGGTTTTTTTTTTTTTTTTTTTTGAGAAATTTTTGCTCTAGGGTGGGTGCACTCACCAGAGAGACAGAGAGATAGAAAGCGAGAAATCACCGCGAAGGGGGGATGGCCACACCACAATACCACAATCACTGTTCCTCCATTCTCCTCTTGGGATCTTGGGCATACATGCACACACGTCCGGCATGAGTTTAAGCCACCAGGTGCAGGACTAGAACTGCAGTCAACTACATGGGAATCCAGCAACATAGCCATTACACCAACTGCCCAGTGTGATTTTTAACCCACCAGGTCTGAGACTTGAACTGCAGTTGCCCATGTGGGAATCCAGAGCCACCACACCACCTGCTGGCCCCGCCAAGTTCCTTATTTCAGCTAGACAAATGACCTCTGTGGGACATTGAAAGTGTGTTTTAACCCTTTCATATTAAGGACAAATCTTCCTCGTTCATAAAATGAAGCAAAATTATCTTTCTATACCTTCCTCATAAATTATTTTTGAGATAAAAAAAATCACTGGCAAGTTTTAAATATGTTGCAGTTTTCTTTTTTTTTTAATTTCAAAGATAAAAAGACACCATCCCTCCAATGAGGAAAAAACATGAAGTCTACAGGATTAAGTCATCTTAGATGCTTACATGTACAGCATTCTTAAAAAGGAACCTCAAACCTTGAGTCCTGGATAACCTTTCAAAATGAAGCCACTGTTTTAATACATTCTTATAATGTCAAGGTTTTATAAAAGGGGGTAAAAATACCTTCTTTGGGCAATTTGTGTGCAAATGGAACAGCTTATTAAAGATTCCCTCAATGAGAAAGTGTAAACACTGGTCTTGCCACAAAGAAACAATTTCCTGGGGCAAACTTCATGGTCTGATTTCCCAGAAATACTCTGGAAACTGAACAAAAGAAAACGCCTTCTACTGCTTTGTCTGTAGCCACAAAATATACACATGGGGTCCCACCCAGGCTGAATTTAACCCTGCACCCCCTAAAAGAACAAAAATAATAGCAGAAGTCTCATCATGAGGCCATTGTACCTGCAAAAATAGTATCTGTGTTACTTACACCTGAAAGGTCAGTGTAATCATGGTCCAAGAATCTGCCCGTTTTTCAGAGCGGAATTGGAACAGGTGCCCTGTGAGGACTTTTTTTTTTTTTTTTTTTTTTTTAGAGTTTTTTGCTATAGGGTGCGTGCACTCGCCAGACAGACAGAGAGAGACAGAAAGACAGAAAGCGAGAAATCACCCCCCAGGGGGGATGGCCACTCCGCAATCCCTTCTCCTCCATTCTCCTCTTGGGATCTTGGGCACACACGCACACACGCCCGGCGTGAGTTGTAAGCCACTGGGTCCAGAACGCAAACCGTGGTTGACCACATGGGAGTCCAGCGACATAGCCATTACGCTAACTGCTGGTCCCCCTATGATGATATTTTTCTAAGCAGGAAATTATATAAGGTTGTTTCCCTTTCCTTCAGATCTACTGAGTTTAAACCCATATAGGGAGAAGTAATAGTATTCACTAACTTATTCAATTTAGGGTGTTTAAAATACATGTAAAAATACATCCATAAGTAAGAATTTTTTAACATAATATATCCATATTATAATTGTATATCTAACATAAGAATGTTTAGAACAAATCAGACAGGGAGAAGTTTATCATTGTACTGCTAACTATATTTCTACTACCGTTTTTTGTCCAAAGTCAAGTTTATTAATGCCTTTCTGTCCTACTCCCATTCCACCAAACCAACTTATTATTACCAAGATAGCCACTTCTGGCAGCAGACTGGGAACTGTAGAGTCAACATCGACTTCTTCCTCCCCTTCTCTTATACTCAGTTGATGACCATTTCTTTTAAATATTTCTTGGAAACGCCTCTCCACTTCTGCCACTACCATGACCCTGACCCTAGGCATCTTGTCCTGGCAGGTTCCAGCCTTTGCTTTTCACCACTGGTTCTCAACGCTACTTGCATTTTAGAATTACCTCAAAAGGTTTGAAAAATACCCCAATATTTTACACAAAAATCTCTGATGAGTAAGTCCTTTCAACTGCTTCACTCAAAATTTAAAAAAAAAAAATATTGAGTGTAGAGGCATATAATTTTATTTCTATTTTATTTATAACTTAGGGTACTAATTTATAATATTTGTATGCATATTTTCGAAAGACACACAAATATGTTTGCTCCTAAGGTTTGAAATACTTGTGCCATTCACATTGCAGAAGAGACTTTTTTTTTCTCCCCCCACAACTACCCACAGGTTACAAACTCCTATCACCAAGTTGGGAATGGTTATTGCCATTATGTGATGTAACTGAAAGGGCACAGGACTAGGTTGTAGTCGGGTTGTAGTCCCAATGCTCGGTTGAGTGGTTTTACTCTGCTTAGCTTCAGTTTTATTTATAAACACAAAGTGGGGGGATAATAATACTGCCCCTACCTACCTCATGGAATTACTATAAAGAGTAAATGCAATATATACTCTATGTGTCTGTGTGTGTGTCCACGCATGTGCACACGCGTGTATGTGTGTGTGTGTGTACGAACTACAAATTCTAAATACTCTCCTCTTGAGTATGTGCATTTTATTTCTGAACAGACAATGAACCTTTAAATTTACTCTAACTTGTTGTAGGTAAGTATCGCAAAATAAGTATTAGTCTGTCTACAGAGCAGAAGCAGCATTTTTCAATAGATTGATTCTCTGTAACCAATAGGCGCACTGAACACCAGCAGCAGCCCTCTCTATTTATAGAAACTGCAAGTGAGAGTATGTGGCCCCCTCGCAGGCTGCAGGTACTTTCTCCCTCATCCATAATCACTCTCCGCTGTCCTTGGCAAATCCTCCCTAAATCTGCAAATAATTCCCACCCTCTAATTTCAAAGATAAAAAAGGCAGACCAACAGGTAAACCACACCACCACCGCCCCCGCCCATCCTCCTTGACATTGGTGTCCCAGGTCTCCTTATCCTCTAAACTTCACTGAGAATGGGGTGGGAGACATCAGGAAAAGCTCCTGCTGAGAGTGAGGGTGCTCACCTCTGGTGAGGGTGTCCCTGGTGTGCTGGCCTGTGAGAAACAATGTTTGTGAACACAAATTAACAGGATCGATTGAGTGAATACAAAGGCATTGTGGAGGGCCACACCACAGACACTGGGACAAATCTGACCCATCTCAGGTGGAAGTTTAACCTAGGCTATCTCCTGATTGAGAGATAAGATTCAATTCAAGAGACCTAAAAGGGTTCCTAACCATATCCCAAAATACCAAGTAAATCCCAGTGAAGTTCAGATCCCAACATATCTTAACAAAAACAACAAAAAACCCTCATAAAATGATATCTACCTGTATCAAACGTTCTTATTCTATATATTTAGAAATACAGGCAAGATTTTGTTATTCAGGTTTTTTTTTTAATTTGCCAGAGGGCACATGCACTCACCAGACACAGAGAGAGGAAGAGAGGCAGAAAGAGAGAAAGTGAGAAAGCATCCTACCACCCCTACCAAAGGGAATAGTCACACCACAATCCCTTCTCCATTTTTCCATCCTTTCATAATTCATAACATGCCCAGCATGTTTCTCAAACCACCAGGTCCAGGACTCAAACCAGACAGTCAGCCATGTGGAATTCTACAGCCTTAACCACCATGTCATAGGCTGTGGGAAGCTGCGCACCGGCGAGTCTGCCGAGGTTTCTCAGAGATCAAACAATTACCATGATTGGTTCCCTTCCAAAAACCTGACCTTCGAAACCTTGCTCTGATTGGCCACTACAATCCCTCAAATTTGCATATCCGGCACCTCATGATTGGTCCAAAAGCAACCAATCATAACCCACCGTTAACAACCAATCAGGGCCCACCGTTAACAA
>NW_006159859.1:8481152-8487605 GCF_000334495.1 Tupaia belangeri chinensis
CTCCGGACGACCCTGAAGAGTTGTGATACCGCGTCGTCTCCGTGCTGCTCACAGTAGACGACGCGACCCTTAAGAGCTGTGACACTGCGTCGTCTCTGTGCTGTACCGTGCTGCCCACAATAAACAGACGACACTGTCGTCTCCGTGCTGTAACACTACGCTGCTTGCCCCGGCTCTCACTCCTTCACTCAGGAAACCTGTTCGGCTGTCCCCCCGGGTCGGGACACCTGGCGCCTGAACAGGGACGGGACAATAGGCTGGCCTGAAACATGTACCAATGTTAATAAGCAATTCGACATATGATTCTGAACACAAATTTGAGGAGTTTCCAATAAACTTTTTAAGTACAATATTCAATTCTCTCCTTTATTCAGTTGATTGTTTACAGAGAAATCCTGTCTTAATTATGATGACACTGTACTAAAATTTTAATTGGTAAAACACATCTTTGAATCAGGTGATGGTACAGTGTAACACAAATGGACACACATGGGAAAGGTCCTGAGTTCATGTTCCAGGACCTTCCTAAGCACACCAGGCATGCACATACGGGTTCCCATGATCAGGGCTGGCTGGGATTGTGGGGTGTTGCAGTACAGGGGCCCTGTTGGCTTGCTCTCTCTCTCTCTCTCTCTAAATAATTGAAGCATTTTTTAAAGAAAATATATCTTTTTCTCTCAAAGAGTTTGTAATAAAGCAGTATGATTATCATCCATTTAAAGTAATCAAATCTTTTGAAATTATGATAAAACATATAACTGCTCTTACCAAAACTACAAGTACATGTAAAATTTGCATCAATTTCAGGGGTTGAATACAACCTCAAGTTTATGAAGAGCCCTTAATGTTGAAGGAGAAATAAGAATGAAAATGATATGAAGTAGTATGATATTAAAGTAATAAGATCTGTGGTGAGGGTCAGATATCATTGTGGTGGACTGCAGATGACCAGTAGCCTGGTTCAAGTCCAAGACTCAGCAGTCTGAGAAACATGCTGAACAGGTGGGTGTGTGCTTAAAATCCTGAAAGGAAAGAGATGGAAGAGAAGGAATTGCCCCATTGACTATTCCCCGTGGGAGGTGCTTTCTCACGTTTCCTCTTTTCTGGTTAGCATGTACCTTCTGGCAAAATAAATAATAATAATACAAAAAACATCTGTGTTAAGAGTACAGATGAAGGAGCATTTACACGAATGGAAGTGATCAGGTAAGGATTCATGATAGAGAACACTTTGGGGCTTGACCTTGAAGGATGAAATGGACTTTGCCAGACAGAAGTGGGATGAGGAAAAACATTTCAGGCTACAGAAATATCTACAAGCAAAAGTAGGGCGTCAGATAAATCTATGCATTTTAAATAAAAAAATTCTTCAATCCCACTAGGAAATTTGGATTTCATGCTGTAAATAATACCAGTCATAAATGCTTTTTAAGCAAGGGAGAGACATGATCAGAATAGTGCATTAGAAAAGTTATTCTTGGGACCAGCAGATGGCACAATTGTTGCATTGTTGTACTCCCACATAGTCAACTGTGGTTTGGGTCCTGGATCTGGTAGCTTAAAACTCACATTGGGGGGACCAGCAGTTAGCATAATGGCTATGTCGCTGGACTCCCATGTAGTTGACCGCGGTTTGAGTCATGGACCCAGTGGCTTAAACTCACGCCAGGCGCGTGTGTATACGTGCCCAAGACCCCAAGAGGAGAATGGAGGAGAAGGGATCGAGGCGTGGCCATCCCCCCTGGGGAATGATTGCTCGCTTTCTGTCTCTCTCTCTCTTTTTCTGGCGAGCACACGCACCCTATAGCAAAAACCTCTCAAAAAAAAAAAACTCACATTGGGCCTGAGTGTGTCTGGATGCCCAAAATCCCGAGAGGAGAGCGGAGGAAAAGGGATTGTGATATGACCATCCCCTCTCCCCCAGAAGGTGATTTCTCACTTTCTGTCTCTCTGTCTATCCCTCAGAAGGAGATTTCTCACTTTCTGTCTCTCTGTCTATCTTTGTCTCTCCAGCAAGCACACATGCCCTATAGCAAAAATCTTTCAGAGATAAAAAAAAAGAAAGAAAGAAAGGGTATTCTAGTGACAACCAAGGATGAATTGGTAGGGATAAAGATTGAAAGTAGAAGGCTGTTGCATGGTAAGCAAGAAGTAACGAGTCAGTCACAATAAAGTTGAGATAATGCTTCAGAGACAGGACCAAGTAAAACTGGCCATTGATTATAAGGTAGAAGGTGTAGAAGAAGGAATATTTAGAGGTGATTACAAAGCTATGTCTTTTAAAATGGTAGGAAACATAGGAAATGAACATTTTGAGTGAAAGGTCAGTTTATGTCTAGCAGATTGAGTTTGAGCTATTCGTTTTCCTGAAAATAAATGCAAGAGTTTATGTATGGATCTATCCTTCAGATTACTAACAGTATTAATAACTACAATATATAAATAAAATAGACTAATGCAAAATCTTGAGACTCAATCAGAAAATCGCTGGATCTTCCAAGAGATTATCAGCCATTATTCAAATAAGCAAGAATTCAGTGATTCTTTTGCAACTCATATTGCTAAATCACAACCTCATAATTTTTTTTCTTTTCTTTTCTTTTCTTTATTTATTTTTTTTTTTGAGAGGTTTTTGCTATAGGGCACGTGCGCTTGCCAGAAAGAGAGAGAGAGAGACAGAGAGACAGAAAGAGAGAAATCCCCTCCAAGGGGGGATGTCTTGTTTTCCACTCGCCTGTCAGGATCTTGGGCATGCACGCACACACACCTGGTGTGAGTTTAAGCTGCTGGGTCCGGGACTCAAACCATGGTCGACTACATGGGAGTCCAGCAACATAGCCATTACGCTAACTGCTGGTCCTGTCAGCCTCATAATTTTTGACTTTGTAATATAGAAACACTAAGCAACAGCATGTGAAAACAAGGTGTGTTGATACTTAGCAATAAGCAGAAATAAGTAAGGTTTCCAACTTCACCAAAAACATTGATTCACTCCAAAGAAAAACAATCTCATCGAAAGGGTATGCAGCCCTTTTCTTGCTCATTTCAAAAGCCATTTTACATCTGAGGTGTGCACTGCTGTGTTCAAGGACAAAGGTGACTGAAGAATCTCTGCTCTAAACCCTATCTTCCAGACCCCAAAACTCAGGCAGTTGCAGAAACCACCTCCAACTAATTAGCCAAAAGTGAATATACCACCAAATGACTAAAATTCAAAGAGAGACTGGAGAGTAAGCAAGGAGAGGCACAGAGCTGCAGAGGGAGTGCAGCTCATCTCCTCCCACATGCTTCTGAACTCTCAGTTGAAACTCCGCAGCTCAGTCCAGGTGCTAGAAATTGTGAGGCATTTGTAATATCCAGTTCCAAAGTAAAAAACACAGGTTGTTTGATGAACATCAGGGAAATGGAACTGCAGAGAGATTGTGGATCACCTGTCCTGCACACCTCTGAACGTTCAAAATTAACTCCAAGAAATTAGGAAGAAACAAATAATCCATCAGATGACTAGAAACTACCACAGAGGCACAAGAAATATTAGATACCAAGAAAATATCTCTCCCCTAAGGGAAAAGAACAACCATTCATCATCCACAGACAGTACAATGGAACTGTACTGGAAATGTCCAATAAAGACTTCAGTATATTCATAGCAACAAAACTAAATGAGATGCAAGAGATGAGAGACAATGAACTCCAGAAGGTGCAAGAGAAAAGAGACAATGAGTTCCAGGAGGTGAGGAAGTTCTTCCATGAATTGAAATAAGAAATATTCACCATAAAAAACAACCGAACAGTTGTTAGAGATGAAGGCTATAATATAGGAAATCAAAATTTCCCTTGAAAGCATTAAAAGATTAGACCATGCAGAAGATTGAATCTCAGATGTTGAAGAAAAAACCTCTGACCTGAGAAAAATCACCAAAAAGACTGAGAAAATAACCCAAAAAATGAGAATAATATATGAGTAATACCAGATACCATTAAGTGCCCAAACATCCAGATAATTGGTATCCCAGAAGGTGAATAAACTAGTAAAGGCATTGATCATCTATTCCATGAAATCCTGGAAGAAAACTTTCCAAACCTAGAGAGGCATTCAAATATCCAGACCCAAGAAATACAAAGGAACTTACATAGAATAAAGCCAAGAAGATCTTCTCCAACGCACATCATAGCCAGATTGACCAAAACTACAAACAGACAAGATACTAAAATTGGCAAAAAAGAAACGTCAGGTTACTTGCAAAGGGTATTCTATCAGCTAACATCAAACCTCTCATCAGGAACAATGCAAGCAAGGAAAGAATAGAAAAATATATTCAAAATGTTAAATGAAAAACTATTTCAGCCAAGAATACTATACCTGGCAAGATCATCCTTCATATGAGTAGAAAAGATAAAAACATTCTCAGATAAACAAAACCTGAAAGAATGTACCAACACAAGACCAGCTCTTCAAGAAGTTCTGAAAGGAGTGCTATACGAGGAATACTAAAGACAGAGAGACAGAAATAAGAAAACAAAAAGCAACCAAGAAAATGACCAACTTAATGGTAGGGACAAGTCCAGAAATATCAACAATAACATTGAATCTTAACTTCCAGGATTTAAATGCAAAGATCAGACCACAGTAACATTGCAAATTCAGCAGAAGAGAGATTAATTACATGAGACTGAACTGGTGAAGAAGAATTTTAAGTCTTTTGACTAAAACATTATTGATTTTCTTCTATGCTTTGCTGTCCAAATTTAAGGATTTTGCTTTCTTTTGAGCTGTTGATAGGTTCAGCAATTTGTTAAAATGTTTTTGTTTCTTTGTATGTTTAAATTGAAACAAACTTTTCTCCCTTTCTTGGCCCCTCTAGAATTGGAAAATATTTGTGAGCATTCTTATTTTGTGGCAGAATGGTTATTTGCGTAAGTTCAATAATAGCTGTTGCCTTGCATCAAAAATTGGAAATACTCATTGCCAGGGTTTGACTGGAATGTCATATCTGAAGATATGACCAGAAAGCTATGGAACTATGGTCGATCTCAATAAAGCCAACAGAAGCTCTTGGAAAGATTACCTGGCACCATAAAAGTTCTGCCTGGCAGAGAGGATTAAAGAAGCCATATGAAAGAATTCATACCATAAAATAACCTGGACTTTTCCAGCCCAGCATTGCAATCAGTAGAGATTGCAAAAGAGGAACCACAGTCATAGGATTACCTTGAGGAAGACTCTGAAAGAAGAAAAAGAGATTGATCTTTGCTAGCAGATGGTAAACCACAGAATAGTTAGTAGGCAGAGTTTTGAGCTGGGAAGGTCCATGTGTGAACTGTGTGCTGAGTGTTTGCTTTTCAGCAGTATGAGTAGTTGACATGTAAATATTTTCTCAAAATACTTAAAACCATAGTGTCTCTGTGATTAGAGAGTCACATACAAAATTATTATAATATTTTAACATTATCTTTAAAATTCAGTTTTGTGAAAATTTGAAAGTTGTTTATCTATTAACTGTCAAGAACTATGGAGTATGAGCAAAAATTTTTGATGTGTAAAGTAAATGTGGGAAAATATAAAAAAAAGAAATTTACAAAAGAGAAAAAATGTTTGTGGGAAAATGTAAATAAATAACTTAATTACATTAAAGACAAAGTTATCAAACTTCCTAAATTCATAATCACTGTATTAAATAGAACATCATGCCTGTGTGCTTCCCCAATAAACACAATTCTTATTTTAAAAAAAAATGTACACACAACCCATCTTGACAACAGCAGGCAGTGAGTAGAACTTTATCAGAACCAGCCCTTTCAAAAAAAGTTATTAGCGCTAAATGGGACCAAAGAGGTTAACTAATGCAATCTTCACTGAGTAAACAAAGAAATTAGTGTTTAGAGGCATTAAAGAAGTCACTTTGCTAATAAATGGCAGAATCAGAACTAGAACTTTCATCCCTTAATTCTCATTCCAGGTGTCCTTCCTCAGCCCCGTATTTTCAAATAGTTCTCTTGAGTCATGAATTCGTCCAGAGGGCGTGGTGTTAACCTAAGTCCTACAGACCTTGAGAGAATACCAAGCTGCTCCACTGATGGATGATTGGGATCACTTCCAGCTGTTTAGGCAGAAACTGTCAAACTGCTGGATTAAGTGAGGGATTAGTGTATGCCTAGTAAGAAACGGGTCAGAAGGAAGAAATCACATGTTCAGAGATGCCCTCCACTCTCTTTTTTGCAATTTCTTTTCCAGTTCTCTAAGCTCCCTAGGGACTGCCAAAAGATCTGACATCAAAAGACTGGAAAGGCCTCCACCCTCCAGCCTGCCCTTCTCTCTCACTGAGCCTCACACCACCAAATTATCTATACTAATCTTTCTTACTAGAATGCCAGTACTTATCATCAGTACAGTGTGGACTATGAAAAGCATGTATGAATCTCCCGGAATTTGAAAAGTTACTGTGAAAGAGC
>NW_006159859.1:8487804-8493880 GCF_000334495.1 Tupaia belangeri chinensis
CTTTCCCTATACTATTATAGGAGCAGACCAAATGCTTTATCAAAACTGGCTGGAAAATCAGACTCTGAGAGCGGAAGCTAGGAATCCATTTCGCAAACTCTCCAGTAAATTTTAATGCTCATTCAAGTTACAAAATCTCCAATACAACCAGCGTACAAAACGCTTTCCTGAGATTAGATTTCTGGTACTCCATTTCTTTAACAAACTAAGACTCTTAAGTAGGAAAAAGGCAACACAAAACTTCTGGAGACTGAATACAAAATAACAGGTACTGAAAGGAGAAAGTTGAGGAGACTTTATCTAGCGACCTGTTTCTCATGCTGAGGAATGCCTTCTGCCTTGCAGAAATTTCCCAATGTCGCATATGGAAAAGCAGACAGAGCTCTTTATTTTTCCCATCTTTCTCTTTAGGTTAGAGAGGACAATTCCAAAACAGGTATCAGTTTCAACTGAATTCAGAAGGAGAAAGAAGAAAACTAACTGTTCACAAAATTTGATAACCAATACAGCTTTCATATGCTACTTCATTAACATGGTCTCTGCGTTGGTGCTAAAGATTTATGTGTCCCAAAATATTCAACTCATTTGACACTTTACATAAGAAAAAGCAGCAGGCCTCTCACTTAGTGAGACTGCTTCATGGCTGTTTTAAATGGAGTAGAATAACAAATCATCGAGGCATGTTTGAAAGGGGGAAAGGCATGAATAACTACACTTATTATATTTCATGTGTCAGTCAATTATCGCAGCATTTACACAGCCCATAGGAGGAATTTCTTGATATGTTTTCTCAGTTAAAACCAGCTGGTAAAGTTCATCGTTCTTCTGGTTCACAGAAAATGATGGCCTTTGTACAGGAAGGGTGTTGGGCTTTTAGTAAGTAGAGAATAAATGATATTACCAAGATATATTACGTTTCAACTTATTTTATACTGGCTCTACATCACAGTCTAACTTCAGTGTTTCCCCAAGACTTTCTAAAATCACAGAAAAAGAAACCATATTGGAAAATTAGATTAGACTTACAGAATGAGTATCTCAAGGGAGGAACAACTTTCTATGTTAGATAAAGTTTCTTTTAGATAAAGTCAGGTTGTGCCTTACTTTCTTAACAAAACATTATACTTATTCACTGAGGTAAAGCTTACTCAAAAAGAGCTGTTATATGCTGCCCACATCAACATTCAATGTTTGTTCCATGCAGTGGACGGGAGGACAGTATAAATCAGAGATTTTCTGGGTTACTTTTCAAGTGACACATTCAGGACACCAGGGAATAAGTTTGAGGATATTTGAGGTGCGTTGAAATAATAATCATTGTCATGGGATGAAATGTCTTACAGCATGAATGTTTCAAGCAGGATTCTGGTGGACTGGCAATGCTGTTTCTGAACCCTGATGTTTATTTTGTGAAATTCGATGAGCTACATATATGTTTTTTATATTTTTCTATGCACGTTACATTTCTCAGTTTAAAAAAAAAAAAAAGATTAAACCCAAAAGAACATACCTCAATTCACTCAGTAGTCACTACCTCCTCCTGAGAAAGCATTAAAATTGTATCGAAAGAATTTTTCTTAAGTTGCAAACCCACAAAACAAAAAGAATAGGAGAAGGTAAAACAGAAAGGAGAGATATTGGCTGGATTTTCTAAGGTGAAAAATATATGGACTTATAATAACTGATTTAGAAGATGAGAAAAAACAAAAGGAGAAGACAAAAATCTTGAAGAATCAGGAAAAGGCTCAAGAGTTGAATCTACGAGATATACCTAAAGTTGGGTGCTGGTAGGACTGAAATTAGCTATCAGTCTGTATCAACCATTAAGCCCTGGCTGGGTAAAATCTCTTTACAATCTAAATGATGTGTAACAATTAAATGTATAAATAATCATAAATAGTAATAATCAAAAAATTTTAAAAAACAACTATGTAGAAAATTGTTCAAAACACCCTCCCCCCAAAAAATATACTTTCCTATAATACATGAAAGTCTATTTGAAAAATGTGGAAATGGACATTGCTCTTGAGCAGTAAAACTCAACACAGAGTCTTTAAAAAGTTCACAAAGACATACATAATGAAAAAACTATGTGTAATTTCTGGGGCCAGCAGTTAGCATAATGGTTATGTCGCTGGACTCCCATGTAGGCATCTGCGGTTCAAGTCCTGAACCCAGTGGCTTAAAACTCATGCTGAGCACATGTGTGTGCATGCCCAAGATCCCGAGAGGAGAATGGAGGAGAAGGTATTGCGATGTGGCCATCCCCTCTGGGGGGTGATTTCTCACTCTCTGTCTGTCTGTCTGGTGAGTGCACATGCCTTATAGCCAAAATCTCTCCAAAAAAAAAAGTGTAATTTCAATAACTTTTTGCACCAAAATAAAGTTGCACTTCAATTGCATTTTAAAAAATAAAGAATAGAGGGAACCAGCAGTTAGCGTAATGGCTATGGCGCTGAACTCCCACGTAGTCGACCGCGGTTCGTGTCCCGGACCCAGTGGCTTAAAACTCATGCCAGGCGCATGTGCGTGCGTGCCCAAGATCCCGAGAGGAGAATGGAGGAGAAGGGATTGCGGCGTGACCATCCACCCTGGGGGGTGATTTCTCGCTTTCTGTCTCTATGTCTCTCTCTGTCTGTCTGGCGAGCGCACGTGCCCTACAGTGAAAATCTCTCCAAAAAAAAATAAAGAATAGAAAAGCCCTTAAATGTTTTCTATCACCCCAGCAATGACTGGAGAGATTAAACCATACAAAGTTTGACCTAGGAGTTACTGGGCACAGCTGAGAGCAGCCATGTTCCAACTAGTGGTACTGTAGATATTGAATAAGATTACTTAGACCCCTTCCCACCTTAACTCCTAGAATGCTGACAGTAACCCATAGACAGAAAGGTAAACAATTCCTACCTAGAAAAACTGACTATATACAATAAAAAGATTCACATACTCAGAGTTGAGTATGAATAATAGAGCAGCTGGTCTCCATCCAAGTCACCTCAGACAAGCTTATCAATCAACAGACCTTCAGGCAGATACGCACATGAGTGTATGCACACAAGTGACTTTCAATCAACTCAACACTAAAAAGGCAAAACGTATCACATAGTTGAAGAAAATTTTTTTATGTAAACAACTGTGTCAAAATAAATAAAAAGAAAAATGGAGTTCAAAGGAAATAAAATCAATATAGAGAACAAAATAAAATTTCTATACCCTGAAATCCCAAAGTGCCCAAAATCCCAAGAGGAGAAAGGAAGAGTGGGATTACAGCATGGCCATCCCCCTGGGGGGGCGATTTCTTACTTTCTCTCTCTTTCTGTCTCTCTCTAGCAAGTACATGCTCCCTGTGGCAAAAATCTAAAAAAAAAAAAATTTTTTTAAAGTGTTTAGTGATGAGAATTAATGGAAAATTTCATGAACGTAAAGATAATGAAAACATCCCAAAAGCCTCTAAAGAAAATAAATTGAAAACAAACAAAAAATGGGAATTAGAATTATATCACACTTCTCAATAGCAATGCTAATTAGTTTTCCTGTGTCATCCTCGCTGATTTGCAGAAGTGCCCAAAATCCCAGGAGGAGAATGGAGAAGAGATTGTAGCATGGTCATGCCCCTGGGAGGTGATTTCCCACTTTCCCACTCACTGTCTCTCTCCAGTGAGTGCACACAACCTATGGTTAAAACCTTAAAAGAAAAAAATTTTATAAACCTTAAAAAGCAAGTTCTTTATATATTCTAAATATCAATCCCTTTTTGATTATACATGCTGCAGAATCTTCTCTCAGCTTGTCCCTGTCAATTAACTTTGTCTATCTCCCGCTCCCTTCTTTACAGGTCACCTAATTTTCCCTATCCAAAACACTAGGCAGGTTATAACTTCAACTGACTTCATGTGTCAATTGTTTCAACCTATTACTTGCTGATATTTTGGAATTTAACATTCTAAATAAACTACTAATTGTCTTCTAAAGTCATATGATTCTATTATAAGAAGATTCACCAAAAAGTTTGACTGAAGAATAAGTTTGCCCCAAACAGAGAACTCTACACATAATTTCAAAAATCGTAGGCTATATCAAAGTGATGGCAAGGGAAACGATGAGTTCTGTTCACCTAAATCCACTCCCCAAACTTCACATCCACTTATTTGCCTGTGGGACAGGAAACCACAGAACTAAACTTTCAGAGCCTGTAGACATGACTTTAAATACCAGAATCTCCATTATGTGTGTAAAATGGAGTTAGTTGGACCAGCACATGGTGTAATGGTTATGGCACTGGACTCTCATGTAGTTGACCACAGTTTGAGTCCCAGACTCAGCAGTTTAAACTCACGCCAGTGTGTGTTCACACCGTGTGCACGTGTGCCCAAGATTCCAAGAGGAGACTAGAGGAGAAGGAATTGCAGTATAGCCACCCCCAGGTGGTGATTTCTCACTTTCTATCTCTGGTGAGTACAAGCACCCTATAGCAAAAATCTCTCTAGAAAAAAAAAGAATGGAGTTAGTAATGTTGACCTCCAGGACAGTTTGAAGATTAAATATAATAGGTGTATGAGACTGTTAGCACAGTACCTAGAGCTTAGTCAGCACCCAGTATATGGTCGCCATGACTATTAGTACCTAAACTGCCTTCCCCTGTCCATTCTCCTTTCAGACTGACAAAGGCCCTTCTATGTACCCTTAAAGCTAAGCACAAAAGACCTCTCTTCCAGGCCAGCAGGTAGTATGGTGGGTAAGGTGCTGAACTCCCACATGGTAGAGTCCCAGACCTGCTGGCTTGATTTCTCACACTTCCTCTCTCTTTTTCTTTCGCTCTGATGACACATGTGCCCTATAGCAAATTAAATAATAATTAATTAAATAAATAAATAATTACAGAAAAACAAGACTTCTCTTCCATGAAACTGTACTCAAACACAGCTCTCATGGCCAGATCCCTGAAGGAGCTCCGCTGGGTCATGGAGCTGGCCTGACTGAGAAGAAGACACTTCCAAGAGATGAATGAAAAATAACTTTCTCCTACTGTTTGAATACAGGGGTCTGGTCAGGGAAGGGAAGAAAATCAAAAAATTAAAAATGGCTAAATTTGTGATCTGCTCTGCCACCTGATATCCTGCAGCTGATAAAGGAAGGCTAGAGATGAAAACATAGAAGACCAGGTAATATGAACTGAAATGGATCTGCTTGAGGCTAGTTTTACAGGCCATCTTCAACCTGCAACCATTGCCTGGTTGCAGAAGTGCCCAGGGAGCACCTGACTCTGGAGGGCACTGTATTATTGTTGACTTCTCCACATACTATTTTATCTATAACTCATGGCTTGGTGCAATATCTTGAGGACCTCCTTGAATGAGTGACAATAGAGGCTTTGACATTGGATCAGAAATTCTGAAGTATCAAAATAAAAAAAGAAAGAAATTCCAAAGTATCTAAGACCAGATGCAAGGAAGTGTCACTGTAGACCATTTATTTTTTGGCAGCAGATAGAATGAACCATCTGCCAACTTCTACAAAAGAAGAAGCGCTTCTGCTCTGTCCTAGAAAGAGGAATGGAAGACTTCAATAACAACAAGGAGTATTTGCTAAAACTGACAGTAGAGGAATGAAGAGCTGTGTTGTAGATGATGACAATCTCCTTCTATTTTAAAATAAATTCTCAACTTGCTTTCTGTCCTGTTTTTGGTGAAATAATAGAAAACTTTATTACCAGTGACATTGTTATATGCTCAAAATACGATTTTTTTTTCATTTGCCAGAAAGTTGCATGTACTCGCCAGAGAGGGAGAAAGCACCCCCAACTCACATGCACAATGGAGCACGCAATCCCTTCTCCATTTCTGGCCCGTCAAGATTTGGAGCACACCCAGACACATACTGGTGATTTTCTTTCTTTCTTTTTTTTTTTAATAATTATTTATTTAATTTTATTTATTTATTCATTTATTTTAATTTGACCAGAGAGAGAGAAAGTGATAAAGCAAGACACCAGGTCTGGGACTTGAACCATGGCCGGCCATGTGGGAGTGTCCAGCGCCTTAACCACCACTCCACCTGCTGATTTTCAAGCCCCTGA
>NW_006159859.1:8496015-8508025 GCF_000334495.1 Tupaia belangeri chinensis
CCCCCCCCCCCCTGCTGTTTTTAAAGCCCCTGAGGCTACGATTTGAACAATGCTGTCTGCTGTGTAGGATTTGGCCTTAACCACCAAGCCACAGGGCAGTGCAATACTATTTCTTTAAAATAGTAATCTTGTATATAGTTTGGAATCAGATTTCTCTCTGAACATCTTTTGATAAACAAGGTAGTATGATCCTAAGATATATGAAAAATGTCATTCTTGTGAATCATTTAAATGTGTACAATGTATAGGCTCTTTCGAGTCTCTGTGTTGATTCTTTTTAAATAAACCACCTTTTATTTTTTCAAGATGGTGTCTTACGATGTTGCAAACCTCCTGCCTTGGCCTCTCATCTGGGACCACAGGCATGTGCCACCACGCCTGGCTCTTTCTCGGACAGGATTTTGCTATGTCGCCCAGGTCAGCCACAAGCTAGGAGCCTCCTGCCTCAGCCCCTCCAGTCACTGGAATTACAGACACTCTTCCACTCCTGACCTGCATTTGATTAAAACAAACAAAAATACTCCTATTCAGTTCTCCCAAACTGGTGTAAACCTGGTCTAGAACACTATTGTCCAAACCCCATATTCACTCCAAAATATTAATCATTCTCTTCTCTGTGTTCTCAGTACATCAGTCTTTCGACCTATATGTATCAGAGAACACTACTCAAATGAACTCGACACATGACTATTTTCCACAATAAAATACGATCTTCCTAAAGTCAGGAATAATTACCCAGGTCACCCAGTTAAAACAATAGAGTTTTCTTCTAGTGTACAGCCAGCAACTAGGGTAAACACTATATCGCGACACATGATAAACAGATAGCGGAGGAAAAGAGAAACAATATTTTGACCTATAATTTTAAAAGTTACCTTTTAAAATCACAGAAGTAATGAAACTATATGCATCATATGAATTTCATCTGTGGAGATGAATGACTGTTTTTAAATTGAAATGCATCTGCCATTGATTAAGGGCAAAGTGTCAATCACCTCTCATTTTCAGTTTTATGTAAAAGAAAGCCAGAGTTAGTTTTCTCAGGGAGTCATTGTGAAAACTCACACCATGAGAAACTCTACTTACAGATGGAAACTTTCACTTCTGGGTGAAAATTAAGTGTTTAATTAAAATAATCTTTTATGGGCCCCAGATCTGTAACACTCATCTTTCTGAAAAGGGGTGTCAGGTATTGCACCACCTGCAGTGTGAAAGCCGAATTCTCCAGTCTAAAGCTACTTCCTCCCTGCTTTAACGATGATTTAATTTTTAAAAGAAATGTGCGTATGTGTCAACATTTAAATAAAATATGGTTTAACTTTTAAGTAGAGTATTTTTGTATAATTTTTATTTTTTACTACTGAAGTAAATTAAGACATACTACATTTTTTAATATCCACATACATGAAAAATGTTTGCCTTACTCCATAGTGCTGAAATCATTTTAAAATGAGTATTTAGGACTTCACACATTATTCTCATTTTTGAATATGTTCAGCCATCTATTTCTATTTTTAAAAAATCACTCCAATCAGAGTGACTTAAAACAACATTTTACTAGCTCTTATGGTTTCTATGGGCCAGGAATTTGGGGAAGGCCTATCTGGGTGGTTCAGGCTTGAGGCTTCCTGTATATTACACATATTATATGAGACCTTAGAACTTTCCGAGGTCTTTTAGAGAATATTCTAACTCTATCTAGTCCTCAGATCTTTGTGCTACAGCCATTTTTGAAAACACTTTGCAGTCCCAAAAGACTGCTCTGAACACTTTGCATTTTCTATAAATCCCATTCAGGCAGCTGGATGGTGTGCAACAGTAAAATAACGCCCTCAGTAACATTACCTGTTCCCTTCCAGAGACCTCTCTGAGAAATGCTGAGCACTCACATGCCCGTGATCTGGGCTGGCTCAAGGGTGGATTGTGGCATTAAAACCTCAGGAGAGCTGCTGTATGTCTCTCTCTCTCTCTCTCTCTCTCTCTCTCTCACTCTCACTCTCACTCTCTCATGTGCATACACACACTCTATCTTGAATTTAAAAATGAAAAATAATAACCTCATTCATATACTAAACAGCAACATTAGTCATCTGTGATTGGTGGGGGTTACAAAGCATTTTTACTTGTGCCTAAACATTTTTCACACTGCCCAAACTTGTGAAAATTATTACTTCTATTTATAGAAAGGAGGAATCAATATGCTTTTGATTTAACTTTACCCCTTATAGCATATATTTATGCTTGATTTTTTTTGAGAGGTTTTTGCTATAGAGCATGTGCACTCGCCAGACAGAGAGAGACAGAGAGACAGAAAGCGAGAAATCACCCCCCCACGGGGGATGGCCACGCCACAATCCCTTCTCCTCCATTCTCCTCTCTGGATCTTGGGCACACACGCACACGTGCCTGGCTTGAGTTTTAAACCACCGGGTCCAAACCGCAGTTGACTACATGAGAGTCCAGCGACATAGCCATTACGCTAACAGCTGGTCCCTATGCTTGAAATTTTAAAGAAATTTTATTTTCAGTGATCCCAACATCTCTAAATGTGTGTGTGTGTATGTGTGTGTGTGTAAGCATATAATTAGGAGAAATGTAACTATATAAAAGTAAATTGAGTAAGCAGTTTAATACATCTAATGCCATACATCTGCACATACATAATTCTCTCCTGCTTTAAAAAGACGTGAATAAAACAATACTGTACCTCCTAGAAAGAGGGACCCATCCATTACACAAGTGTTATTGGTGACTCTGTAGCAGTTGGGGGAAGCAGACCTTTATAATAACCCACTTCTTCTATCCAAACAAAGCCCTATTTGCCATTACTACCACAGAACTGACATAATCAGTCAGTGTGGATATCTGTTGTCTGAGCCTCTGAGTAAAGTGATTTATTCTGGAAAAGATTATACTATAGATTTCTTGGGACAGTCCCATTCCGATTGTTCCATCTCATAAGTATGTTCATATGTCATGATTTTTGATGGAGGCAGGCCTACAAGTCCTCCGTGTTCCGATCTCTAGCAAGTCCTAGGTCAATCCATTACCATGGGCCCAGGTGAAAAAACAACTCAGCAACCTCACGGTCAAAAGCACAGCTTTTGGAGTGTTCAAATCCCCACTGGCTCACAAATTATCTCGGGCATCTTTAGCAACTTAACTTGTCTCACAGCTTCTCTTTCCTTGCTTGTATCACAAGGTATATGGTATAAAATGCCCATCTCAAAAAGAAGACTTGGGGAGTACACGATGCATGCATACCCTGAGAGCTATGTTTTAGTAGTAAAGGTTTAGTTTTACTTATTTGGATTCTTGCAGGGCTCTAAGAAATGCCAAGAGAAAAGAGAAAGTAGAAGTATAACTGTAGTAAATAAAGCGTCTTTTCTTCAATAAATTTATTTTCCTTCAAAAGCAATAAGATTTATTTCTCCAAGAAACAGAAACTCCTAGAAGGTAAAGCTGCTAAGGGAGCGATTTAGCTCTCAGAGAACAAAACCTAGATTCCAACCCTGACCTTCCTACAACTGACTACTTAGGGGTTCAAGACCATGCTAATGGAAACACATGAAAACAATTAAACAGCTAAATTCCAGGCAGGCTTCTCAGTACTATGGCTTATTTAGCTCTTAGCAGGGGATACTGCTGTGGCCAAAAAAACCTGGTTTACCACAGAGTGGATTTTGCAGAGAATGTAAAATCATTATCAACAAGTTCATGACAAACCACATCTTGGCAATAGAACAAAGCTTGAATTTTCAGTTGATGGTGTGTATGTGTACCTGCTGAATGGTCGTATCTATCTTAGAAGATTAAAGTGAAAGATTAAAAATAGCCTATATAATTTAAGTAATAAATCAACAATAAAATCTGTTATTTATTTAGAGAGAAAAAAGGTGAGGGTTTCAATATTTGAAATATATGAACTCTAGTAGTTTGAACACCCAGTTCTCATTTACAGATAATTTTTAACTTTCTCTTTTTTTAATGTTTTAACACAGCTCAGTATTATACAATTGGCAGATTGATTTTCAAAAGACATCATTCACTGAGTCTCAAAATTTCACATTTAGGCCCAGCCACTGTGACACAGTGGAAATGCAGGTGCCCTGCAAAGCTGGAGGCCATCAGGCCACCCATGGGTTCAGATTTCCGAGTGAGCTTGAGAACGTAACTTACCTAGCTCCACATTCATAGGTGCATCCATGGGCACACAGGATCCTGGAGAGCTGGAGAGCAGAGGAAAGGGGATTTCAGCTGCCCAGGCTCCGTTGAGGGTGCTTCCCTCTCTCTTTCTCTGTCTCTCTTCACTCTCTCACATGCTCATGTGTGCCCACGCGTGCTCTCTCTATAAAAAAGAAACATTTGAAATTTAAATCCAATTAGAAATATAAGGAGAATTATTCTTATTTCTGTGAGCAAAGAGAGTCTTTTGAAAAAAGACATAATACATCTCCAGAAAAAGTGTTGCCTTTTTAATCATATAAGTAAATATCATACATTTCATATCTAGCTATCATGGAGCAATACAGACACTGCTTTGAAGTTTCTGTCTTCACAAATAATAATATGTCTTAAAGCTCTATGTCGTATTTATGACTTTTCATTTATTGTAAAAATACCTGTGTAATATAACTAAAGGTAGGTCCCAGGTTATAAAAAATATATATTAAATAAAAATAGGAATAGAAACATACATAGCATGTTTTTATTATCAAGTATGCAAATCAGTAATGTTTACACAATCCCAGGACCTTTCCCATGTGGGAATAGTTGTGTTACTGTCATTGTATAATTACATATACAATGCTATGTAGCCATCTCCACTATCTGTGAAGAACCGATATGTTTCTTCGAAAACAGTTTTGCAGAAAGCAGCACTGAGTTTCAATGCGATTCCTGTTTTCCAAGGCTCCCAAATCTCTGCTCTTTGAGTTAATAGCTTACCTAGCAACACGTTCATAGGGTATGGAATATCCCGCTTTCCATACATACCAAATGTCACTCCCCATGTGGGGAAATCTGAAACCTCTGAGTTGGAGGTCAGAGCAGTTATCTCCAGGAATCTTTCTTTTTTCTGAGAGTGAGATTTTTGCTATAGGGCGCACACTCACTGGAGAGACAGTGAAAAAACAAGAAATCACCTCCTCGGGGATGGCCATGCTGCAATCCCTTCTCATTCATTCTCCTCTCAGGATCTCAGGCACACATGCATACTCACCTAGCATGAGTTTCAAGTCACTGGGCCCGGGACTTGAACCATAGCCACATGGGAATCCAGTGCCTTAACCACTACACTGCCTTCTGGCCCTCACATCTCTACAGAAAGAAAATGATGATGAAATGAATAAAAAGTAGAATATTCCTTTTTATAAGAAAAATAATGTTTTTGTGAGATGACAAAGATTATGGGGATCATCTATGCAGGAACAAAAAAAAACAGATTTTCTAATATTTGTAAAAGAATTTCAAACCTGTCTTCTCATTTGTTTTTAATTTTTTTAATTTGGTATCTAAGTTTATACAGATCTGCTCTTAATCAAGAACACAGAACATATGAATTTAGGTTCTTTGCCAGATAAACGCAACCTCAAATTGGCTACTGACCAACTTTGATCAAAAGCCTAGTTGCAAAAGAAAAAAAAGTAGCATTTCTGAAAGTACATACAACCCACTCATTTCTTGAGAAGTTTCAAATTTTGTATTTTGTTTTATTTTTGCAATGGGGCACATACACTCACAGAAAAGAGAGAGAGAGGAAAAGGGAGAAATCACCCCCCACAGGGGTAGGCTACATCACAATCCCTTCTCCTCCATTCTCCTCTTGGGGTTTTAGGCATGCATGCACACAAACTCAGTATTTTCAAGCCACAAGTTCTGGGACTCAAACCACAGTTGGCCATGTGGGAATCTAGCACCTTAACCACCACACCACCTGATGGGCCCTGAGAAGCTTTAAATTTTATTAGTGTGAATCAAGATAATATTTGGAGATATTAAACTAAGGTTTCCATTGTTTTCCTATACTCTGCGTTCAACATTGAGGCAGCAGCAATAACTTTCTATATAAATTGCCCTTGTGCTAGAAAAGATACAGAAGGAAAACGGTCAACTTCTTGGCTTTTATGTTCACAAGTGACATTCTGTAAATCTACAATATAGTCCTGACTCTGAATAGTACTAGTAAGGTGCATAAATTGAAGAGTTATCTTGAATTTAAAATTTTAAAAATAAAAAGCTCTTTAAAATATCAAAATCCAGAGAGTGGTATATACATTATGGTATGGATGTAGAGTACAGAGGCATGTTTCATATTATAAAATTTTAGATTTTTGTCCCCAAAAGTGGTAAGAATTCAATGAGAATGAGGAAGGAGATGATCAGAGAGCATGTGACTCAGTGTTAGATGCTACACAGTACACGAGAAAAGATCCAGTACAATCATATTTGATTCTGGGAGCTGGGTGCATTCCGTTGCTGAAGCAGTATGTACTGTGTAGGTGGCTGCTATAGAACTCCACGGAAGGTTGTTGACTCTTTGGGGGACCATTTCTGTGAGTTTGCAGCAGTTCACAGAGCTGGTGGTGGGGCTGGGGCTGCTGTTGGTCTATAGGGCCAACAGTTTGGAAGAGCAGCTATAAATGGAATGCAGAAGCATGCATTCAATGCGATTCCTGTTTTCCAAGGCTCCCAAATCTCTGCTCTTTGAGTTAATAGCTTACCTAGCAACACGTTCATAGGGTATGGAATATCCCGCTTTCCATACATACCAAATGTCACTCCCCATGTGGGGAAATCTGAAACCTCTGAGTTGGAGGTCAGAGCAGTTATCTCCAGGAATCTTTCTTTTTTCTGAGAGTGAGATTTTTGCTATAGGGCGCACACTCACTGGAGAGACAGTGAAAAAACAAGAAATCACCTCCTCGGGGATGGCCATGCTGCAATCCCTTCTCATTCATTCTCCTCTCAGGATCTCAGGCACACATGCATACTCACCTAGCATGAGTTTCAAGTCACTGGGCCCGGGACTTGAACCATAGCCACATGGGAATCCAGTGCCTTAACCACTACACTGCCTTCTGGCCCTCACATCTCTACAGAAAGAAAATGATGATGAAATGAATAAAAAGTAGAATATTCCTTTTTATAAGAAAAATAATGTTTTTGTGAGATGACAAAGATTATGGGGATCATCTATGCAGGAACAAAAAAAAACAGATTTTCTAATATTTGTAAAAGAATTTCAAACCTGTCTTCTCATTTGTTTTTAATTTTTTTAATTTGGTATCTAAGTTTATACAGATCTGCTCTTAATCAAGAACACAGAACATATGAATTTAGGTTCTTTGCCAGATAAACGCAACCTCAAATTGGCTACTGACCAACTTTGATCAAAAGCCTAGTTGCAAAAGAAAAAAAAGTAGCATTTCTGAAAGTACATACAACCCACTCATTTCTTGAGAAGTTTCAAATTTTGTATTTTGTTTTATTTTTGCAATGGGGCACATACACTCACAGAAAAGAGAGAGAGAGGAAAAGGGAGAAATCACCCCCCACAGGGGTAGGCTACATCACAATCCCTTCTCCTCCATTCTCCTCTTGGGGTTTTAGGCATGCATGCACACAAACTCAGTATTTTCAAGCCACAAGTTCTGGGACTCAAACCACAGTTGGCCATGTGGGAATCTAGCACCTTAACCACCACACCACCTGATGGGCCCTGAGAAGCTTTAAATTTTATTAGTGTGAATCAAGATAATATTTGGAGATATTAAACTAAGGTTTCCATTGTTTTCCTATACTCTGCGTTCAACATTGAGGCAGCAGCAATAACTTTCTATATAAATTGCCCTTGTGCTAGAAAAGATACAGAAGGAAAACGGTCAACTTCTTGGCTTTTATGTTCACAAGTGACATTCTGTAAATCTACAATATAGTCCTGACTCTGAATAGTACTAGTAAGGTGCATAAATTGAAGAGTTATCTTGAATTTAAAATTTTAAAAATAAAAAGCTCTTTAAAATATCAAAATCCAGAGAGTGGTATATACATTATGGTTTGGATGTAGAGTACAGAGGCATGTTTCATATTATAAAATTTTAGATTTTTGTCCCCAAAAGTGGTAAGAATTCAATGAGAATGAGGAAGGAGATGATCAGAGAGCATGTGACTCAGTGTTAGATGCTACACAGTACACGAGAAAAGATCCAGTACAATCATATTTGATTCTGGGAGCTGGGTGCATTCCGTTGCTGAAGCAGTATGTACTGTGTAGGTGGCTGCTATAGAACTCCACGGAAGGTTGTTGACTCTTTGGGGGACCATTTCTGTGAGTTTGCAGCAGTTCACAGAGCTGGTGGTGGGGCTGGGGCTGCTGTTGGTCTATAGGGCCAACAGTTTGGAAGAGCAGCTATAAATGGAATGCAGAAGCATGCATGGAATGCCAAAGCATAAGGAATAATGGGAATCTCATGGAATCTTGACATCTGTCTTCACTGTGTCTAACCGATGACAACTTTCCAAGTAGGAAAGCTGCTATGTTCACTCTGCTTTCCAAATCTTCTGCAGCTCTGCTTATGGCCAATTCTAGCCTACAGTGTTATAGTTAACGATTGGGTTATTGGAAAATTTATGACACATTTTTGCATAGAAAAAATACTTCATGACTTTTCCAGCAGCCCAGTAGTTCACGGTGTAGGCAAGAAGGATCTGGTACAAAGGCCAGGTGGTGACAGAGCAATAGTACAGCTAGAACCACATGGGAAAGGTCCTTGGATCATGTCCCAAGACCTCCCTGAGTATGCCAGAAATGGGCACATACACTCGCAATCCAGGCCAACAGAAACTGGGGTTGGATCACAGTGTGAAGCCCCTGTTGGAAGGGTCTTTCTCTTCCTCTCTTTCTCTAATGAAAGAAAAAAAAAAGAAACTCTGAGAGGAAAAAAAGAAACTTAGAAGAAAAGGAAAGAAACTTTGAGAGAAGACAGATTACTGAGGGACAAAACGAGCGTTAAAAGAATGGACACATAAAAAGAAATAAAGAAGGCATCCCAGAAGAAGCAACAGAATGAGAAAAGGCACAAAGGTGGAAATAAACACAGTGTGGGTAAGGAACTAGCAATGGTGTGGATAAGGAACCAGAACATGTAGGAGAACAGAAATATACAAAATTGCTAGGTAGGTTTTAAAGGAGTCGTTAATATGAAAGGTACAAGTGCCCATTAAAGTATACAAAGAGAGTCCTGTAGCAAATTCAAAAAATAATAATGACAATGACAATGATAAATAAAATTAAATAAATAATTCTTAAAAAAAAAAAAAAGAAGAGGGAATTCTTGAGAAAGTGACTAAGAGAAGGAAGTTACAGGAAGATTAACGAACGTAAGCTTAGCGTGCATAATGACTCGAAGTGGAGTTCAGAAGGGTCACTTGGATGATTGCTGTTTGTGAGATCATGAAAGCAAGGACCAGGGTAGTGGCGCTATGATAAATAATGAAGAAAATCTAAGAGATGTTAATTTTCAAATCAAAAGAACTTAATGCTAGCCCAAAAGGCAGAGTTTCCTAGGGACAAAGCGTAGGATAGCAGGTTAATAAAAATATGCTTTCCATGATTTATTCAACTATAAAAATGATTTGGAGTCTTGGCAACTGAGTTAAGATTTATGCGCCATAGCTCTTCAACACCACCTCTACGAGACTGTATGACAACTGTGATGAAGCAGCTTCTCCAGGAGCCTAGAATGACTCCTTGTTCAGGATGGTGACTGTTATATTCAACAGTATCTACCCTAGCTTAGCTTCCCATACACCATTTCATTTACTGGTGTGGAAATGTATGAAGACCTTCAAATGAAATAAACCAGGCCATTTATTCAGAGTTTGTTGTATCAAGGAAGTCAGTCATCATCACTTGGATGAGGCAAAGACTCAAAGGCAAGCAAGGGAGTAGGAAAACTTTATAATAAAAAAAAAAAAAAGAAAGGCCTCAGATATGCTCTCTTTTGAAATTGCGAAGCTGAAAGTGAGTTATCCAAAAGCAAGGCATAGTATGTGATTGATTTGACTTTCTGTGATAGGTCCTGAGTTGGAAGCATTCTGCTGTTTTATCTGGAAGCTTAGCAGTTATTAACCAAGCTCTGACCATTCTGAGTCAGTGGCTGCCTGGGGTGAATTTCAAGCCACCAAGTCCATGACTTGAACAGAGGTCCCAGCCGCGTGGGAGTCCAATGCCTTTAACCACTATGCCCCCTGCTGGCTCACCGTCTCTCTTTTAGACAGGGTCTCATTGTGTTCCCCAAGCCAGCATTGAGCTCATAGTTCTCCTACTTCAGCCTTCAGGGTTGCTGAGATTACAGATAAAGGCCATCATGCCTGGCCTTTAGGATGGACCAGGAATTTAACCCAGGCCTCCCATGTGTTCCCAGCTTGCAGATCACAGTATCTTAGCAGTATAAATCACCAGAGCTACACCAAATTTCTCAACTTTAATTTCTTATGTGGTCAATATTTCTATCACCCACTTAAAAAAAGAAACACAAAAACAAAAAACAAAAAACAAACAAAAAAAAGAAAACCAAGCTTTTTAAAATCCTCAGTGGTTTCTAAGAGTATTAAAATAGTCTTGAGACTAAGATAGCTAAAAACTACTGGTTTAGAACAAAGGTAATATGGTAGATATTTTTAAAGGTACCAGATTATAGACAAAAAAGATAAATTAGGAGGCAGTTGTAGACTTTCAAAGTGAGAGGTATGCTAATATAACAAAAACAATATGGATGGGCACAAAGAGATGGACAAAAGGAATGCTAAAGTGATAAAGCCAATAGGCCTTAAGTCCTTGATGTATTAGCAGAAAATGAAGGGGTGGCAGATTCTAAGGTGACTCTTCAGGATCTGATTTAGGTAAACTTTCCCATCCACTTGAAAAACTACAACTTATCCTTAATGGCCAAGGTCTTTTCTTCTGTGAAATCTTTGAAGGAGATCAAGATGTGCTATTCCAAAAGAAACTACTTTGGCATAAGTATTATTTCTAGTTAAAGGCAACTGAGTATACAATACCAGGAAGAGGAAAGAAACTCTTAGAAATGAAGAGCCAGCACTAAGCTGAGTCTACAGAAACAGACTTTATTAAAATAACCATTATGGGACCAGCAGATGACATAGTGGGTACGTTGCTGGATTCCCACATGACCAAGTGCAGTTCAAGTCCTGAACCTGGCAACTTGAAATTCACACCAGGTGCATGTGTATGCATACCCAAAATCCCAACAGAATGAAGGATAAGGGATTGTGTTGTGGCCATTCCCCTCAAGGAAGTGATTTCTCACTTTCTGTCTCTCTGGCAAGCACACACATCCTACAGCAAAAATCTCTCTTAAAAAATAATTAAATGAATAAATAAATTTTAAAATAAAATAACCATTATCTCCCATTAACTTCCCCATATATTGCCTAGTCACTTCCCTACAATTTATTGTCCCTTGAAACCCAAATACTCTTTGCTTGTTAAAACTCTGAAGTCTAACTGCTTTTTTGAGTTTTACTTCTTTACTATGAACTCACACACACACACCAAAAATATTAATCAATTTGTATCTCTTTTCCTCTGCTAATCTTTCTTTTATCAGTTAAATTTGCAGGCCCTCAGTCACTTAACTTGTAGGGAAGAGAGAAAGGTTCCCCCCACCCCAACATCTTTTTCGGCCTACTCAAGCTAAAGGGGAAAAAGTATTCTTTTTTTTCCATCTATCCTAAGTTCACAACTGAAGCTCCTATAACAAAAAATAAATTGATAAGAAAAATTTACACAAATTAAGTTTTATGTGACATGGGAACCTCCATAAGGAAATGAAGACCTGAAGAAACCTGAGTATTTTTATGCCATGTTTGATGAAGAACGGAGAGTCATAGAAAAAATATATAGTAGCACAAAAAGGGTGTAATACAGTGGTAATAAATGAGGGGCGGGGGGGGGGCTTAACAAAAAAAATTTACTTACACAGAC
>NW_006159859.1:8508757-8529483 GCF_000334495.1 Tupaia belangeri chinensis
ATGAGGGGCGGGGGGGGGGGCTTAGCAAAGCATGTTTGTCTTCTGTGTCCCTGTCATTGGAGATAAGGATGTTCCTTTTTTCAGGTACAGGAAGGCACCTCTCAAGTGAGAGTTTTATGATCTGCTTCAGGGGAAAAGAGTGGGAGAAAGGTCAACAAGACCTTGTGCATGCTGTTTCTCAGATCCCTTCGACCTAAAATATTCAATATGCCAAGGCACCGTATTTTGCGAAGCCTGTTGTGAACTCCATCACACCCATAACCTAACAGCTAACTCTATTCTTATCCCCGTTGTATTAAGTATAATCATTTATCTATATGCCTATCCTGCTGCTATTGGACTTGAGTATCCTGAAGTTGGAGACAATGTTTTATTCATTTCTATGCCCAATGTCTCCACAGTGCCTGTCGCATATAATAGGCACTCAATAGAAGTTAGATGAGGGTTTAATCAAAACAAAAATTATTAATTTATTCCTATACTTTCTGTTCATTAAAAGGAATCTTGTCTTGGTCTCCCTGGCTTCCTTGCCTTTTTTTTTGCCAATTTTGCCAGAAATTGCCAAGTTTTGTGATAGAAAATTGGAAAGGCAAAATAAGAAAGAAGAAAAAGTAGAAGAGGAAAAAAAGGAAAAAAAACATGACGGAGAGAGAATACTGGGGATTTAGCATAAACGGAGACCCCAGGATTATAGAGGGAGGTGAAAGAACAGAGGAGAAGAAAGTGAACTTCTAGAAGTGTTACTAACGTTACAAACTTGTGGCTCTTTTAGTGTACTTAGCGAGGTCCAAATAAATGTGGGAATTACTTTTTAATTACTTTTGGTTGCTAGACTGTGTTTCTTTAATATGGTACTGTGCCAAGACAGGGCCATATGGGGCCTAGGAATTTATTTGGATTATAAATGAAGCATGCATGTACAAACCAAGTTAATATGAGGCATTTTTCACTGAAAGACCTTGTATTTCATAGTAATTTTTGTGCATTTTTGTTGAGCATGTACAAGGGCTTTGGTTTCAGCTTAAGTTGTCGCCTCTGCTATGATTCAGACATGTCTAGGCATGTCTGATGAGGTAGTGCCAGCACACAGGTGTCTATTAATACAAATTGATTTGCCTAGGGGGGAAGTGGCTGCAGGGAGTAGGGTTTTTCAAAGCACCCGTAGGAGATACCTGAGATTTGAAGGGAACAGCAGAGTGGTTTTCCTACTCCAGCTTCACAGTCTTATGTCTGAGCTCTAAAGAGAGAGGTGCTACAGGCGAAAACAGAATAAAACTCTTTCCAAAGAAACTTAGGAGACACACTCTAAGCTGACCTCTTTGTGTGCCAAGGCAGACAAAATACATTCAGGTGAACACAGCTTATTCCCAGGCCAGTGTCTATTGCAGAACATGCAACTCTCCTTAGTCCCTCAAGTTTGCAACTATAAAAGCTCCAGAAGTATAGCAACAGCGGGCAGCAATCACTGCCAGGTGTTTTCTGAGACAGGGGACATCACTAAGCTATTTGTCAATTATTTGCTCACAAATGACACTGTACTAAGACTCTTCACCAAGAAAGAAGCACAAACATGACCCACATTCTTTGGAAATCTGCAGTCGGATGTGGGTTGAGAATGCATTTCAAGAGTGAAATGCTGAAATTGGAAATTTTGCTTATAAAGAATGACAATAAGAAAAAAATCAACAATCCGGACAAAAATAGAAGTATTCTCTCTCACCATTGTTGCATAGAGCCCATGCATTTGTTTTCTTCTACAAAGAAATCTTTTATTCCTTTTCTGTCATCTATTAGCACAATTTTGTATTTTTATAGCATATGCATCCAAACAGTCCTTAAATATCTTCTCAAAAGGGGACCAGCAGTTCGTATAATGGCTATGTCGCTGGACTCCCACGTAGTCGACTGTGGTTTGAGTCCTGGACCCGGTGGCTTAAACTCACACCAGGCACATGTGCATGCATGCTTAACATCCCAAGAGGAGACTGGAGGAGAAGGGATTGTGGTATGGCCATCCCCTCTGGGGGGGTGATATCTCACTTTCTGTCTCTCTGTCTCTTTGTCTTTCTGGCGAGCGCACACGCCCCATGGCAAAAACCTCTCCAAAAAATATTCTATGTATCTTCTCAGAAGATATTATAAGTTTAAGGCTGGCGCTATGGCCCAGTGGTTAACAGAGCTGGATCCCACTTGACCCACACTGTGGTTAGAATCTCAGCCCCTGCGACTTGAGAAACACATCATGCGCGTCTACCTATATTCCCAAAACATTAACATGGTAAAGAGAAGAAGGAGATGATATTGTGGCATGACCATGCCCCCATCTCTGTCTCTTTCTGGCAAGCGTAGATGTCCTATGGCAAAAAAAAAAAAAAAAGAAAAAGAAAATGTCACAAGGCCAGCCATGCAGTGGTAACACAGAATTCCATATTGCTGAAGCCATAATGAATGGTCTCAGGTTCATATCCTGTGATCTCCCTACACATGTCAGTCACGTGCACACATGCTTATAATCCTGGCCAGCTGAGGTGGGGGATGATCAAGGCATGAAGACCCTGTTGGGAGGGCGTGTCTCTCCCTTTCTCTCTTGTGGAAGAAAGAAGGAAATAAGCTTTGGCAGGGGTAGGATGTTATAAGGCTGAAGATAAGGGCTATTTTATTCTGTGAATTGTGAATCTGTGCTAATCCTTCAGAAAATAGTTCACTCCCAGATACCTTTGGATTTCACTGATGAGTGAAACTGTCCAAGAAATAAGAAGACCGGCAAAGAACTATCTTTAAAGACAGGACAGAAAATGGGTCAAAATTAGCCTTCAAGAATCTCAAAATCAGAACTATTATGACTCTTCCTGTTTTTCATTCTGCACAGTTTTTACCTTTCTCCCAAGGAGTAGTTATTTTCCATTACTGGAAACCCAGCATGAAAGAAGGAAAATCTAAGAAGCCACAGGTATCACATTTTCTTTAGAATTCCTGCATACCCTGTAAAAGATTTATCTTGACTCTAATGCCAACAATGGGAATCTAAAATTTGATCTGTTCTGTTAGTAAATGAAATAAAGATTTTCAGAAAGCAATCAGATCTTACACTGCTTAACATATTCCAATGAAAAAGTCAAAGACTGTTTCAGTTTCCAGTTGCTCACCTGCACCTTCTCAGGCTTGCAGCTAAACACAGGTACCTTGATAAATGTGGAGATACAGATGTTTAGGCCATGGTCAGACATTACACAGGTGTCCTTCATAAATGTCAAAGACAAAATTGACTATTCCTTGGAGATTGGCATTTTCAGGGCTGAGGCTCTAGACACATTCATCACAGAAGTAGGCAAGATGCCATTGCCCCAAAGCTGAGCCAAGCCAAGCGTGCTAAGTTACATTAAGATCTTGCAGCACATCTAGTAATCAGGGGGCCCTAAAGTGGAAAGCCAAGCATTAGTGTAGAGAAGTCATCATGGGAAGTAAAATCACAGACATTTCGTTTCAACTTGTGGAAGCTTATGGTAGAATTGAAGCCGTTTACTCTAGACTTTCTATGGCAAAAGGAAATCAAATTATTCCAGGAGGAAAATATGCTGTGGTTTTTCTTTTCTGAGGAAAACACAATTTGCTCTCTCCTATTCTGTTTGACTGAGGTCAGAATTGACATCGTTGCCAGTGTGTCTGCTATTAGAAGCCTTGAATAAGGCATAAAATAATGGCAAGTTAAAATACCGAGCAGACATAGAAAACCCCAAAGGTTTTCTTTTGGAAGCTCATATGAATCATTCATTTGTTTCAGTAGCTTTAGACATTTATGTATAAACACACTCAGAAGAATTAATTACACTATGTATAACATGAGTCATTTAAAACCTCATTTTCTTTCATTAGAAAATCCAGTCTTCAACCTGGCTCAGTCTGAACAAATGTTTCTTGATTTGAGTGTTCTCTGCACTTTAATGCTAAGTCTTCAACTTTAATTCATTTTAACTGTTTTTTAAACCAAAATTTTAGCTTCCTCCAAAACATTTGGAAGTTCTCTGTCGCTCACTAAAAACATTTATCAAAAACAACTAATAGAATTGATGAAGGTTAGGCTAACCTGAGCATTAACGTCTTTAAGAATACCAGGATGGTAATTTCTGACGGTTTAGATTATGCTGCTACAACAAAGACACCCAAAATACAGTGACTCAGAAAAGATGGAATGTTATTACTCTTCCATGAAACAATGCATACTGATGGTGAGTCCATAATACAATCCAGGATCCAGATTCCTCCCATTTTTTACTGTGCGTCTCCTAAAGTGTCGTCCTCGCCATGGGGTCAAAGCTGAGTAACATTTACATCTGTGCCCTGGCCAGGAGAGAGAAAGATATAACAAGCAGCTTCCTTTTAAAGAAGTGACATACATTGCCTGCATTGCTCTTGTTCACATCCTATTAGCAAAAAAAATATTCACCAGTTGCAAAAAAGCCAGAAAATGTAAACTCTGGCTGAAAAGTTTTGTATCTAACTAAAATTCAGAGATCCTCTTACTAAGAGGAAAAGAATATCAGATTCTGGAGGACAACTGAGTCTCTGCCACAGTGTGCTCTAGAGTGCATTAAGGAAACACTAGTTGATGAGATATCAACTGGCTGACCATAGACCCCTGCTCAACTAAGTCTGGGGATCAATGGGCTAATTAAATTTAGCAGAGCTCTTTATAGATGGACTTACCAGTATCTTCAATACATGATGCTTAAACATTTGCTCCATTTCCTAAATTTGTTTGACCATGGAATCATTTTTGAAAGGTCATTTCTTTGTTCATATACATTCAATCACTATACAGCATCACTACTTGTTTGTTGTGTTTTTTTTTTTTTTTTTTTTTTTTTTGGAGAGGTTTTTTCACTATAGGGCGCATGCGCTCGCCAAACAGACAGAGAGAGACATAGAGACAGAAAGCGAGAAATCACCCCTCAGGGGGGATGGCCACGCCGCAATCCCTTCTCCTCCATTCTCCTCTCGGGATCTTGGGCACGCACGCACACACGCCCAGCGGGAGTTTTAAGCCACCGGGTCCGGGACACGAACTGCAGTCAACTACGTGGGAGTCCAGCAACATAGCCATTACGCTAACTGCTGGTTCCCCAGCATTACTACTTGTAAAGTAAATTTATCCAACACTTCACACCAGTCCATTTGAAGATACTATACATGTTATCATCAAAAGATAATCATCCACTCTGTGTCCCATAAATGTCTTGCCTCTTTATTTTTCTCCTTGATTCCCCTCCTCTCACTCTCTTCCTTCTCTTTACCTCTTCCTACATGGTCTCCAGTTTCTGTAACCATTTTAGATGCTTCTATATACACTAAGTTTTCATTTCCACCATAGAAAAAAGGTCAACTCTTTTTTTTTTTAAGAGAGATTTTTGCTATAGGGCATGTGTGTTCACTGGAGAGATAGAAAGTAAGAAATCACTCCCCATTCCCCAAATGGAGGATGGTCACGCTGCACTCCCTTCTCTTCCATTCTCCTCTTGGGATTTTGGGCATACACTCATATGCACCTGGCGTGAGTTTTAAGCCACCAGGTCCAGGACTCAAATCTTGGTTAACTACATGGGAGTCCAGCAACATAACCATTATGCCATCTGCTGGTCCCAAGAAAAGGTTAACTCTTAAAAGTAACACTTTGTAAAACACATTTTGATAATCACTATGCTATGCTTAAATTCGTTAACTCAGTTACATATCAAAACTCACTCAGATTAAAAAAAAATGCAAACATTGCCATATTCCCATACTATACTTCTTGAAAGGCTATCAAAAGATAATCATCCACTCTGTGTCCCATAAATGTCTTGCCTCTTTATTTTTCTCCTTGATTCCCCTCCTCTCACTCTCTTCCTTCTCTTTACCTCTTCCTACATGGTCTCCAGTTTCTGTAACCATTTTAGATGCTTCTATATACACTAAGTTTTCATTTCCACCATAGAAAAAAGGTCAACTCTTTTTTTTTTTAAGAGAGATTTTTGCTATAGGGGTATGTGTGTTCACTGGAGAGATAGAAAGTAAGAAATCACTCCCCATTCCCCAAATGGAGGATGGTCACGCTGCACTCCCTTCTCTTCCATTCTCCTCTTGGGATTTTGGGCGTACACTCATATGCACCTGGCGTGAGTTTTAAGCCACCAGGTCCAGGACTCAAATCTTGGTTAACTACATGGGAGTCCAGCAACATAACCATTATGCCATCTGCTGGTCCCAAGAAAAGGTTAACTCTTAAAAGTAACACTTTGTAAAACACATTTTGATCATCACTATGCTATGCTTAAATTCGTTAACTCAGTTACATATCAAAACTCACTCAGATTAAAAAAAAATGCAAACATTGCCATATTCCCATACTATACTTCTTGAAAGGCTTGAATATATCTAAAGATTGTATATTTGAATTCTTACAGTGACCTCAACTCATTAGTCCATGAAACAATCTTGCTTTCTCCTTATAAAGGGTATATCTTCCTGAAAGAAAATAAACACAGATCACAGATATCATGTATGATAGAGTATCTAATTGGCTAATGTCTATTCTATAACTAATCAGTCTTTATAAGGCCAAGGGCTATCAGTCAAGCAGTTTAACAAGTAATATGTCAATTAAAAGCTGTTTCTGATGCCAAATCAACCTCCTTCAATGTGAAGTTCCAAGGCAGGTACAGCTCATTTGAGCTCGTGTTATCACCTTATATACACATTGCTGGAGATCAGCAGACTCAAAAGAGCATTATTTGTGCTCTACCTATCAAGAAAACACCCCTGAAACTAGTTCACAGGACATATGAGTCATCGCCTTTTCTTACTTTGCTATTTTCATTTTTTACCTTTAAGGAAAACCAAAAATTATCATATAAGAAAATCATCATCATATAAGAAATGACTGCCTAATTTTGCCATTTGGGAAATGGATTTTTATATCACTTATTCAGTGCACACTGCCCATATTAATATGTGGCTTTTCTTAGCCTAGAGAGGCCACCGTTGATAAAACTGCGGTAAAGGAACTTTGAGGACCAGCCCGTGTGGTGATAACTAAAGCAGCTGGATCCTACATAGCCAACCATGCAGTTCAAGTCCTAGACTCTGTGGTTTGAGAAATATACTGGGTCCATGTGTGTGGGTGCCCCAAATCCTGAAAGAGAGAAGAGATTATGGTGTAACCACTCCTCATGAGAGGTGTTTTTTACATCTCCCCCATCTCATATCTCTCTGATGAATGCACATGCTCTCTGGCAATTTAAAAAAGAAAGAAAGAAAGAAACTTCAGAACGCACCAGACTTGAGTTCAAATCTTCTCTTCAGCACTTCCCAACAATGTGACTTTAAACAATCTAACATGAACCTCCTTTTCCTTGTCCATTAATCTAAAAATTATATTTACTTCACAATGTTTTTTAAAGAATTTTTTATTTAATTTTGTTTATTCATTCATTTATTTTAAATTGATCAGAGAGAAAGACAGAGAGAGAGAGAGAGAAAGCAAGAAGGCAAGCCACCAGGTCCAGGACTCGAACTGTGGTTGGTCATGTGGGAGTGTCCAGCACCTTAACTACCACCATGTCACCTACTGGTCTCCACAATTTTTTTAAGAATAAAATGGTAGACCAGCTCATGGCATGGCAGATAAAGCAGATTGCTCCCACATAGCTAACTCTGAGATTTGTACTGGGCCCAGCAGTGTGAAAAACACACTGGGCATGTGTGTGTGCACACCCAAAATCCTGAGAGGAGAATGGAGGAGAAGGATTGTAGCCTGGCATCCCCCTTGAGGGGAGTGCTTTCTCACTTTTCCCACACGTACAACCCCCCCCCCAGTGAGTACACATGCACTATAGCAAATTTTTTTTAATATGAAAAATGTTAGTTTTCTTACATTTTTACCTTTCTTCCCCAGGACAGTGATTAAGAACTTGGATGATGGAGCCATGCAGCCCTAAGTGTCAGTCCTTGCTCTGCCTCTTGCTGTTTATGTGACCTTGAACAAATTTAATCCCTCTAAGACTATTTCCTCATCCATAAAGCAGAATACTAGTAGTACTTAAGTATTTGGATTATTATGGATAAAATGTAATATTAGTATAGTAGCTAGCATATTTCATATTTCATCAACCCTAAGGCTTCATCAATTTTAAGATTTTAGAGATGTTTAAATATGAGGATAACTATGTATGACTTAGACTTGACTAAATATGGCAGTAAGCACTTATTAAATAGCAGGTGTTGTTATCCCACATAACTTAAGGAGGTTTGTGTGGGGACTGGCAGTAATGCTTACAGACCAGTCTCAGAAAGTTAAATAAAATCAAAGAGTTAACATCATGGCCACACAGAGCATGATCGATAGAATAATGGGTATTTCCATGGTGTGCAGGTACTAGAGGAGAGGCCGTGATAAACTCTGGCCTCAAATGATGGGGCAGAACATGGGAGAGGAGAAAACAGAAAGGAAACACTTCACAAAAAAAGTGGATTCACAAATAGGCTTTTGAAGCATGAACAAAGACTTCAACAGCAAGAAGAGGACATCCCTGACAGGACAAAGTAACTGCAAAATAACTGACTTGAGGGAACACGAGATAGCTCAGCATTGCTGGAATGTTAACTGCTTTCATCCTGTACTGAGGGACTTCACAGGAACCCACATGGCCAGCAAAGATAAGCCCTCATCTAAATTTCCCTAAAGAGATAGCTTCTAAGGAAAGGAATTTAAATCCACTCAGAGAAGAATCATAAAATAAATGTACCTAATCACCTAACCCTGTAGGATAATACCAAAAAAAGATGAATGAAATCTCTAGGGCAAAAAGAAAAATAGATTTGGGGAGCCTATTTCCTAAAGAAAAGTGTGCACTAATCAGAGAGCAAAAGATGACAAATTCGAGTGTCCATATTTCCAAGAGGCTAATCCCAAACAAACATATTAACAAATAAATCATCCTTCAAGGGAAAACATGAATTTAAGCACATTTTATTTGTAGTCTAAATTTTAAAGTTTATTTTACCATTAGTACAATAAACAACTTTTAAAAATTTCTTTATTTCATAAGGGAGAAAGACAGCACCCCAAATAGGTTCCTGACATCATGACCCACCCCCAAACTCCAACCAACCCCGGATCATGGGTATGCATACCTAGGGAGTTCTCCAGACTGGAACTGGAAACCTCCTCATGTGGGACTGCCTAAAAAAGGGTCGCATTTTACTACTACTGTGTCACCATCTGGCTCCAACAATTCCAACTCTTTGTTCTTAAATCATGCTGAGTTTCACTCCAGTTCTTTTGCCAATATCAGTTTCTAAATAACATCAATTGAATTTTGTACATATTCTGGTGAATTGCATCTTTTACAAATACAAATATTTTCTGATTCTAAATTATTTGACATTCGTAGTTAGCCAAACATCGATATAAAAATTCTTACCAGAAAGATGAAGATAAAAACATACTATGCTGGGACCAGCAGACTGCTTAATGGTTATGTCATTGGACTCCCACATGGCCAACTGTACTGAACCTGGAGGCTTGAAACTCATACTGGGCATGTGTGTGTGTGCCCAAAATCCTGAGAGGGGAATGGAGAAGGGATTGCAGCATGGCCATCCCCCCGGAGGGTGATTTCTCACTTTCTTTCTCTCCTTCTGTCTCTCCCGTGAGTGCACATGCCCTATAGCAAAAAAAAAAAAAAAAACCTCTATTAAGAAAAAAAAAAAAAATCATGCCGGGACCAGCAGTTAGCGTATGGGCTATGTTGCTTGACTCCCATGAGGTCGAATGAAAGAGAAGGGGTTGTGGCGTGGCCATCCCCCCGGGGGGTGATTTCTCACTTTCTGTCTCTCTGTCTCTCTCTGTCTGGCAAGCGCATACGCCCTATAGAAAAAAACCTCTCCAAAAATTTAAAATAAAATCATGCCTATATTGAGAAAACTAACAATTGTCACTCAGCTATTTACTCTGTAAGATATGGAACTAACCTTCCAAAGTTTCTACTATACTTTTGAAATATTATACCTGTCTTTTATATATACTAGCTTCTGACCATTTTGTATACATAATTAAACTTCCAAAAGACCAATTAGAAAGCAGAAATTATGAATTTTATGCATATTAACAAATATTTTTATCCTTTGCATATCTTGTCACTATGTAAGAAAGGGTAAGCTGAGATTTCCCCTGAGATAATGCCAAGGGCCACCCCTGGTACATGGAGTATGTGCTCTATCCTAGGACTCCTGTTGTGAACTCCAAAGATATAACACCCTGTTGCTGGGAAGCATATGTAGTGTTAAAGGTGAATGTTGGCACATTGAAAGGTTTGAAATTTTATTTGAGCAGACAGCTATTCATGAGTCAGGCAGCTCCAAAACAAAGGGTTCTGGGGCAGCTTTTATAAGGGGAATACAGAAGTGAATCAGGAAAACATCTGATTGGTTCAGGTGGAGCACTATCTTTATCTAGATTGTTCCCGTAGGAAGTCCCTGGCTACAGGTGAGTTACTATTACTATATAAGTCAGCATTCTAAGTCCCAGCTTGGAGTTACTTTTTGTTGAAATTTCTTCTGTGTGATGTGTGCTGCACATGTTGGTAAGTTTTATTTTTGTTTTATGATAGAAAGTATGCATGTGCATGAAAGAGATAGAATGAAAGAGAGACCTCCCACAGAGTCTGTTCACACTGCAGTCCCCTTTCCCCAGCCCTTGAGCTCCTCAGGATCCTGGTCACCCATGTGCACACTCACATCCAGTATATTTTCAAGCCAGCCCAGGAATCTGAACTCACAGTCAGCCACATGGCTTCCAGCCTTGCGGGGACCAGTGTTACTGCGGTACCACCATGGCTGGGCCTAGTTGATGGTTTTTGATTGGATTATGTTTAAGTAGTGGAAAGTCCCTGGTTAGAGGTTATTTGGTGGTTATGCTTAAATTTCATTTTCCTAGAATATGACTATTTACACTGAGTAGGGTTTCTGTTTGCTCAGGTAAAAATCCAGGGCTCAGAACCACCTCAGCCTAATAACCTCTGTAGGAGAGGAAAAGCAATTTTTTTTTCCCTCAATTCTCATAAGTTCTCAGTTGGAACAGACCCTTGTAACAAAAGACAGATTTACAAGAGAAAAACAAGCAACTTACCAACATGTGCAGCACACATCACACAGAAGAAATTTCAACACAAAGTAACTCCAAACTGGGGCTTTGAATGCTGGTTTATACATTAGTAGTAACTTCAACAACAGCAAAACAACTGATTTGTGGAGAAACAATAGGAAAAAGGGAATGGTTTAGGTTTCCAAGGGTGCAAATCTGGAAAGATAAATGTATGGGAAGACACTAATGGAGTCAGGTTAAGTCAGGTTTGTTCGCGGTGCCCTCTCTGTGCTGAAAGTTCACTCCAGTAAAGGAGGATTTGTGTCCTGCCTTTAGGCAGAAAGGAGAGAGGACAAAGCAAGCTCTTCCTCAGTCTGCTACTTCTTATTGGTCAGACTTATGATTGGCAGCGGAGTCAGAGGCAGCAAAGACAGAAGAACCAGGGTCAGGCTTGGGATTTAGCAAAGCCAATAAAATTTATTCTGCAAGAAGCTCTAGGGTGAGGTACCAGGGTCTCAACAGAAGCCGGGGGAGTTACACCCAAAAGATTGCTACTCACTCTCTTATTGGGGCTCTTGTCCAGGGAGCGGTTGCCACAGCGTTATGGCATCCTGTCCCCGGGGTCTCAACAGAAGCCGGGGGGAGTTACACCCAAAGGATTGCTACTCACTCTCTTATTGGGGCTCTTGTCCAGGGAGCGGTTGCCACAGCGTTATGGCATCCTGTCCTGGCCAATGGGAGACAATGTTTCTGTTCAACTGGTGGCAGTCGTGCCCAACGCAGAGGGCAGGAAAGTCTGTTGGTGGTGGCACACCAGATATGGAAGGCAGGAAAGTTTCCGCCATGTTTCTCTTCCCTTCCCCGAGACCCTATACTTCTTTCTTTCCTTTCTCTCTTTCTTTGTTTCTTTTTTAAAATTTTTGCCATAGGGTATACGTGCTTGGTGAAGAGAGAGACAGAGACTTTCCTTTTTTTCTTTGTTTCTTTCTTTTTTAAAATTTTTGCCATAGAGTATACGTGCTTGGTGAAGAGAGAGACAGAGAGAGAAAAAGTGAGAATCACCTCCCGGGATAGTCACACTGCAATCCCTTCCCTACTCTACTCTTGGGATTTTAGGCATGTGCACACCTGTACCCAGCATGATTTTCAAGCTCTGGGATCGAGGGCTCCATTTTCTTTGTTTCTTTCTTTTTTAAAATTTTTGCCATAGAGTATACGTGCTTGGTGAAGAGAGAGACAGAGAGAGAAAAAGTGAGAATCACCTCCCGGGATAGTCACACTGCAATCCCTTCCCTACTCTACTCTTGGGATTTTAGGCATGTGCACACCTGTACCCAGCATGATTTTCAAGCTCTGGGATCGAGGGCTCCAACTAAGGTCAACCATGTGAGAGAACCTTAACCATCACCACACCTGCTGGCCCCTAATCAGCTACTTAATTGCCTTCAACTCAAAAATATTTTTTATGTCAAAGAGGCGTATCTTTGGGGGTAACATATACCAGTTTTCTACACCTCCCAATAATCTTAATAATCAATTAAATCAAACAATTTTAAAAAGTTAAAACTACAGCTCCATTTTACAGGAGTTTATTCTCTACTTCAGGTAGATCCTTGTGGCAGAGAGGTTACTAGTGTAGTCTCCTGACCTCAAGACACTGACATCGACAATTACACACAATCGCTGTGTCAGAACTTTGGGTCTGCTCGTTTGTTCCAGTCATCCTCCAGCCCCAACCTTGAATAAATACCCAAAAGGACCAGCCCTATTGTAAACTGCTCTGGACCATCAAACTCATAGCTAGAATTATTTGACCAGTCACTGTAAAAATGAGTGAGACGCAGGGGGAACCAGAAAGGAAGAAAAGGATAATTACAAAAAAAGAGGATCGTGTTGCCCAAGGCCTTGCTCATTGCTCAAGTGCTTCAAAACTCTAGGCTTTTTGTTTTTGCTAGAATCATGACTTGTTTCAAGGCTTTCTCAAAATAGTCTTTCTCCATTTAGAAAGCCTGCTCTCCCTCCTTGGTTCCCTAATCCCCAATTATGTTTGAGATTGTCCTGCATTCTTTCTCTGTTCTATTTTTTTATTCTTCTCTGAAAGAATTTCCTCAAATTCCCAACACCCTCCTTTGGTAGGTTTAGGCTGGTTCCTTAGCAATCAGCTGGGGGCAACATTTAATGATTTACAGCTTTGCACCTTTCTTTACAGGCTATTTTAAGTTGGAGGGAGATTTTCATGTCACAGAATTGAGCTGTTACAGAAATAGAACAAGAGAAAGAATTTAACACCTTTCATTACGCCCTTGCAGCTTTGGCTCCCTGTGCTGGGGGATGGTCAGTCTCCTTGGGCTCCTCTCCCAGGGGTGATCACAGCCCCATATTTGAGGCCCAGGCAGCCTGAGAGCAGGGTAGTAAGGATACAGCCAGCATGAAGAACTAGCAGAGAACCAGTAATAACTTTCCCTTCTCCGGCCTTTCTCTGTCTTCTTTGAGAACATACTTGTCGTAGAAAAATGTTTTTAGAAACAATAATTGCTCTTTCAAAGCAGAATCACAAGTCGAAAAGAAGAAAAGAATATCATTAAAATTTTTATTTTCAAACAGGGGAGGAGCAGGCAGCGTGGGGATGGGATAGGTACATAGGAAGGAAGTAAACAAGCATGAAAGGAGAAAGCAGTGGATGAAATGTGCTGGAGGAATCTGCTAGGTTAGGTCTCACAAATGGTAATCTTCAAGCTGTGGCTAGGCATTCTGTGTAGGACCAAAAAAAAAAAAAACTATACTTATTATGAATGTCCTTTTCTTCCCCTCTGATGCCCTTAAAATGAAATTCCTGTCACCATCTGCATTTCAATTTCATTTTCAGTGGCTGGTGAAATCATTCCTGTTAAGATTTTAACTTTATAGTCAGGAGCAGTTTAAATTGGGGAAATGGTGAATTAAGCAAACTCAATTACCTTGGTATCGCAGGAATTTCCCAGTTCTCTAATCATTTCTTTAATTGCCAGTCCGGCACCTGCCAAGGAAAGGCAGAGGGAGAAAGCACCCCGTATGGGGCATGGTCTTGCCACACAAGCCCTTCTCCTCCATTTCTCCATCCCGTTGGTGTCCCGGCCTGCGGGACCGTGGAACAGGTTCCTTGGGGGAGGGAGTGAGAGATGGGACAAACACACATCTGGTAGTGTGTGTACACTACCAGATGCTGATCAAGTCGTCTTCTTCCATCTACCTCCATTTATTGAAGAGAAATGGCGAGTTATATACAGCTGGTGGGAACCAATTGGTTGCCCAAAATGCAAATGAGATACAACAGCATGAACCAATCAGTGATGGGGGTGGATCCCTCCCGTTGCCTAGAAACCCAACCACTTCCGGGGAGAACGGTTGGTCACATGATTTCTGAGAAACGATTTGCTCAGTGAGGAAGTGAAGCCTAATGGTTTCAAGATGGCGGATAGCTCGAGATGGCTTCCGTATGCTGTGCTCGCCACACGTTGGGATTTTCTCCTTTTTCTTTTCTTACAGAGATAAATCCAGGGACACTGACTTCCCATGTACACAGATAGTTGTGGCAGGCTACAGAAGAAGATGGTGGTCTCCACAGCAGTTAAACTTCCTCATAATTTTTCACTTGCTAGAAGAACTTGAAGGACACAAAGTTGTAAGTGATGATATGGTTATCTAGGTTCTTAAAGCTTATGAAGCTATGACACAAGGTGGACAGGTATGATTATTGGGCTACCAAAGAAAAATTATGAAAACAGCATATATAGCCTAAAAACAAAATGTGGACCGACATACCCAGAAACTGCTCCATCAGTTAGATTTGTAACAAAAATTAATATAGATGGAATAAATAATCCCAGTGGGATAGAGGACACATGGAATGTAACAGTGTGAACAAAATGACAGACTTACAGCATTAATGTCATAAGTCAAGAGCTATATCACTTAATGATGCCCAAAGAAAACATAAAGCTGCCACAACCACCAGAAAGATACAACAGTTAATTTTAGTGGATCTCAAACTTGTCTTACATCAACAATCTTCTACTCAAATTATTGTGTTGATTAAATGTCACAATGCAAAATACTCCTAAATTAAGTAAAAAAATTCCAGCTGATAAACAGGGCCTGGACATTTGTAAGAATATCTTTAATAGGGACTAGGACATGGCGTAATGGTTATATCACTGGACTTCCATATAGTTTACTGTGGTTCAAGTCCTGGACCCGGTGGCTTCAAATTCACACCAGCCTTACATGCATGAGTGCCCAAAAGCCTGAGAGGAAAGTAGAGGAGAAGGGATTGTGGCATGGCCATCCCCCTGGGGGTGATTTCTCACTTTCTGTCTCTCTGCCTCTCTCTGTCTCTCCGGCGAGTAGTTGTGCCCTATAGCAAAAGAATATCTCTAAAAAGAAGAAGAAGAAGAAGAAGAAGAAGAAGAAGAAGAAGAAGAAGAAGAAGAAGAAGAAGAAGAAGAAGAAGAAGAAGGAGAAGAAGAAAATATTTAACATATATACACTATGGGAGGCTGTGCACCAGTGAGTCCGCCAAGGTCATTTTCATGAGTCTCTTACTATTGCCATCTTAGGAAGCCCTTAGGTTTCAGTTTCTCAGAGAGCAAACAATTACACAATGACAAAGGCCATGATTGGCTCCCCTTCAAAACCTTCCCTTCAAAACCTTGCTCTGATTGGCCACTTCCCATACCACTCACCAATTGGTGAGCTTAGAATCCCTCAGATTTGCATATCTGGCACCTCATGATTGGTCCACAAAAGCAACCAATCATAACCCACCTTCTACAATCCTTCATTAGCATATAGGACAACCAATCATGACCCACCAATATGTATATAACCATGATCCCTGGCCCACTATAAACGGATGACCCTGAAGAGTTGTAACACTGTGTCGTCCCATGTTGTAACATTGTGCCATTCATCCCGTCTCTCACTCCTTCCCTCAGGAAACCTGTTCGACTGTCCTGCAGGTCAGGACAATACACCTATTACATTTTCAAGTAACAAGAGGAAAAATGCAGCACATTTTTTTTCTGTCTTGTTAAGGCAATGCTATTTAAACATAAACCTGGAGAACTCAAAATATAATATAGGTTTTGAAGACAAAAGCATAGTTAGAAATGCCACATGGCAATGGTGGAAGCATGTGTGTTTCTGAAAAGTGAAAATCTCAAGAAGCTAAACAGCAATGGCATGCTTTATCCCTCTCAGTCAGTGAAAGAATTACAGTTGAAATTGTTTAAAGGAACAAGTATAATGTAAAGAAATCAAAAATTGTGTTAATTTTTGAAACAGTGTGGGTGCTGACTACTAGTAGTATTAAAAGAAAATGTGTTCCGGGTTGTTTAAATACCAGTATTTATAATAAATTTAAAAACTGTTGGGGGGGGGGGGTTGATGAATATCTGTTAAAAGATGTTCCTGTGTGTACATGTAACAGATATAGTAAATATTTGTCTACAGTCTTTGTTTAACAAACCATGCAGTTAAGTATAAGTGAAGTTAACAGAAAGATAATAGATGTACGGCTAGTTATTTTGAGATTAAAGTTAGTCTTAAAATGTAAATAAAACATAGAATATGTCTTGAAAAGAAAAGAAAGATAAACTCAGTCTCATATCACTCTTCTCAGCTAGTACTAAATTTAGAGATCATCTCTATAGCAGATTATTAAGTGCATAATATATCATTTTAGGACTAAATTCTAGTCAAAACATTAATAAATATTAAGCAGAATTAGTATCAATTTTGTTTAGAGAAATTTATAAGAACATTACCAACATTGAGAAAGCATAAAATCAGCTCCCTTTTCTCCTCTCCCTGATGGGTGGTTGTAAAACTAATGCCATTGAAAAATTATGGTAAAAATAGTAGACAGAAAAGTGGGAGAGGAGAAGCCTGAAAAGCTGCCATGTTCTAGAGCTGTGAGATTAATGGCGAGGGAAGTTCCCGTCGCAGCTGAAGAAGCAGCTGTAGGCCTCCCAACAAAGCCTATGAAGACCTCCGTGTTTGGATTTGCCATCAGTAGTCAGATGGAAAAAGAGCATCAGCCTTATCCATCAAACCTGGGTAAAGTAAACCTAAAGAAATTATTCCATTTCTTGCTCCAAAAACCCTTTCAGTAGCAGCAGTTTTTAATAAAGATGAAGATAGTGAAATGCCTCTAGAAACAAAGATGAGGATGAAGAATATAGGAACGGACACACTAACATCTGCTGGACCAAACTCCTTCAGAAAGGAAAGCACTGGTTTTCTGATAACAGATGCTATGGGAACGAAATATAAAATCTCATTTTGCAAAAGTCCATGACCAAGACACATAAATGTGTTTTGAAACTGGGGTGAGTTGGAGGGGGTATAGTTAAAAGGAACAGTTACCTTTTTTAAAGAATGGTATAAGGGACCGGCAGATAGTGTAATGATTATGTTACTGGACTCCCACGTAGTCAACCGATGTTTGAGCTCCAGACCCTGCAGCTGGGCAACTGTGCGTGCTTGCCCACCCAAGATCCCAAAAGGAGAATGAAGAAGAAAGGATTGTGGCATGGTCATCCTCCCTGAGGGGCTGATATCTCGCTTTCTGTCTTTCTGTCTTTCTCTGTCTTTCCAGCTAGCACATGTACCCTATAGCAAAAATCACTCTTTAAAAAAAAAAAATGGTATAAAACTATCTTTGGAGTTTTGGGGTTTTTTTGTTTTTGTTTTTTTTTTTCATTTTCTTTTTAAGATTGAGTTATAGACCTCTGCCTGGTTTGGGCCTCTGGGTTCAGCTTCAGGGCTGTGAAGTACTCCCCCAGCCAGGGCTCCCACGCAGACACCAATACCAGTCAGAACTCCTCCTATTTTTTTCCACACTACAGAATACAGTAGAAAGGAGAAAATAGCACCAAATTATTTCACAGTAAGAGAAACATATGATCTCACAGTTTCATAATCTTTCTGTAACAAGTTAGGCAGAAGTCAATACATTACCAAATGACTAAAAATTGGAGAAGAGCCTCAGGGATGAGAGAATCAAGTAATACATCTCCAGCAAGGGAACAATGTAACTTCCCCACATAGGGAAATACTAGAAGATATTACCGAAATGTCAGAGAAAGAATTTAGAATATTTGTGGTAACAAAATTCTATGAGATGCAAGAGAAAAGAGACATTGAGCTCCAAGAGATGAGGAAGTCCTTCCATGATATGAAAGCAGAATTGGACAACATAAAAAAAGAATCAAATGGAACTGTTAGATATGAAGGCTATAATACAGGAAATTAAAACCTCCCTCAAAAGTATAAAAAGTAGGTTAGACCATGCAGAAGATCAAATTTTGGAAGTAGAAGACAAAACTTCTAACCTAGAAAAAATTATCAAAAGTACTCAGAAAACAGCAAGAAAACTGAGCATAATATATGAGAAATACTAGATACCATGAAACACCCAAATATCTGAATAATTGGTATCCCAGAAGGTGAAGAATCTAATAAGGGCATGGATAATCTATTCCACAACATCCTAGAAGGAAACTTTCCAAAGTCTAGAGAGGAATTCAAACATCCAGACCCAAGAAATACAAAGAACTCCAGGTAGAATCAATCCAAGAAGATCCTCTCCTTGGTACATTATAGCTAGATTGACTAAAACGACAAAGACAAGATACTAAGATTGGCACGAGGGAAACGTCAAATCACCTACAAAGGCTATCCCATCAGGCTAACACTGGATCTCTCATCAGACACAATGCAAGCAAGGGAAGAATGGGGAAATATATTCAAAGTGTTAAACGAAAAAAAAAAAATTCAACCAAGAATACTTTACCCGCAAGATTATTCTTCATATGGGAAAAGAAAATAAAAATGTTCTCAGATAAACAAAACCTGATAGAATTTTCCAACTTCAGACAAGCTCTTCAAAAAATTCTGAAAGGAGTACTATACCAAGGAAACTAAAGAGAAACAGACAGCAACAAGAGAACAAAAAACAACCAAGAATATGGCCAACTTATGTTAGGGACAAGTCTGGAAATATAGATAATAACATTGAATGTCAATGGATTAAATTCAAGAGACACAGACTGGCTGAATGGATTAAAAATCAGAAACCCTCCAACTGCTGCCTACAAGAAACCTATCTCATGGATAAAGACATACAGAGATTAAAAGTGAAGGACTGGAAAAAAGTATTACATGCAAATGGAAACCAGAAATGAGCAGGAGTCGCTATACTGATTTCAGACAAAATACACTTGAAGACTAAAACCGTAAGAGACAAAGAAGGGCATTATACAGTAGTAAAAGGGCCAATTCACCAAGAAAATATAATGCATATAAATATGCACCAAACTTAGGAGCACCCAAATATGTAAAGGAAAGACTGCGAGATCTAAAAGGAGAAATAGACTGTAACACAATAATTGTTGGAGATCTCAACACCCCATTATCTCCTTTAGATAGGTCAATGAGACAAATAATAAGCAAATAGATCCAGGACCTAAGTGATACCATAAATCAGATGGACTTTATAGACACCTATAGAACTTTCCACAAAACACACACACACACACACACACACACACACACACACACAAAATATACATTTTTCTCAGCCCCACATGGTACTTTCTTGAAGACTGACCACATGATAGGGCACAAAACCAGCCTTTATATATTCAAAGGCATAGAAACTATATCCAGCATCATCTCTGACCATGATGGAATTAAACTTGATATTAATCTCAGGAAAAAAAAAAATAACTCAAAAATACACAAATACATGGAAATTAAATAACCTACTTCTAAATGACTTCATGACTATAAGATAAAGACTGAAATCAAAAGATTCATGGAAACTAATGATCATGAGTACACAAGTTTCCATAATCTTTGGGACATGGCAAAGGCAGTCATAAGAGGGAAGTTTAAAGCAATTAGTGAACACAAGAAAAAGATAGAAAGGTGGCAAAAGGACGACCTAACATCATGCATCAGGGAATTGGAAAAACAACAAAAAAAGCCAAAAAAATGCCAAGAGAAAAAAAATTTAAAAGATTCAAGCAGAAATAGATGAAATAGAAAATAAGCGAATTATACAGAAAATAAATGAAAGCAAAAACTGGTTCTTTGAAAAGATAAACAAGATTGACACACCATTGGCTAAACTAATTAAGAAGAGAGAAAAGAACCAGATACATCAAATTTGCAATGAATCAGACAACATTACCACCGACATACAATACAAAACATCATTAGAGGATACTGTGAACAACTATATGCCAACAAACAAGAAAACATGGACAAGATGAACAAATTCCTGGATACGTATAATCTACCAAGATTGACTCAAGAGGACATTGAAAGCCTGAATAGACCTATAACAAGCAATGAGATTGACTCACTCATAAATAACCTCCCAACAAAGAAAAGCCCAGGTCCCGATGACTTCACTGCTGAATTTTACAAAACTTTTTAAAGAAGAGGTAACCCCCATCCTACTCACACTGTTTCTAGAAATCCAAAAGGAAGGAACCCTTCCAAACTCATTCTATTAAGCCTCCATTACCCTCATTCCCAAAATGGATAGAAGGATGACAAA
>NW_006159859.1:8531703-8533366 GCF_000334495.1 Tupaia belangeri chinensis
TTTGTAATCTGGTCAGTAAATAAACAGTGGCTGTTTTATAAATAAATAAATAAATAAATAAATAAATAAATAAATAAAAGATTGAGTGGTACACTAGTAAATAAGATTTGAAATTAAAGGTAATTTATGTTTTATATACATATCTCAAGACTTTATTAATTTTGTAGTTTTGTGTTACTAGTTTCCAAAAGTTTGCAAAGGTTATGAATAATAAATCAGAAATGGTATCTTTTAAAGAACTGCATATTTTTTTAGACACAACTCCTAATACTTTAAGAGAGAAGCAAAAAGTTGCAGTCTGTTTAAAACTGACTTCCCCTAGGCCCTCTGGAAAGGACTTTGGAAAAATAAGAAAAAAACAGATTTCTGTCCACATCCTTATGGGCATTTATTTTGTTTCTAGCCATCATAAACTAGGTATTGCATTGCTATAAATGGATATAGAAGCTTAACTCTAAAATTTTTAACAAATAAATAAGGGCTGTCAGGCGTGGTGGTTAAGTTGTTGGACTCCCACATGGCCACCTGCAATTTCAAGTCTCAAACCTGGTGACCTGCTTTCTCGCTTTCCCTTTCTCTGTCTCTGGTCAAATTTAATAATAATAATAATAATAATAACATATAAAAATAAGTAAATAATTTTTTAAAAATAAATAAATAGAATTGTTATGTGAACTGATTATTTGAAATTGCCCACTTCACCTTAATGGGTCTTGTTGACCTTCATTAGTCTTCAAAAAACAACCATTTGCTACCATGGTAAATCAGTATTTTGAATGTACTTCTCTTGCCTTTATTCACTTGCTAGTTCCTATAAGCATTTCTACCAGAAACTTGAGTCAAATAATAAAGAAATTGTTTCTTTTAAAATACAAACCACCACCAAAAATGCCCATGTACATATGTATTGTTTAAGCATTTTTCTTTTATCATTTTTTAAAAGGTATACACACCAAAAAGAAAATGTAACATTGTATGAAGATGGAAACAAGGTGTACTTTCTGTAATTTTGTGTATTTTAAATTACTAACTTGTGAAATCCAATTTGAATTAAATTTACTATAGGATTTTGTCTTAGTACAATTATAAGACTTACTTTACATATATTTGTATTGACCAGTGGATTCTCAAAAGCACACTTTAGGTACTGAAAATGAAAAGAAAATACATTTTCAAACATATTTTATAAAAATTTGTCACCACTTTAACAGTGACAGGAGGCTTGTTATATACTTATTAGATTTGTGTAGTGGAAGACATTTGTTTTTGTATTTTTCTATTGCATATTAATTTTCTTTTTTTGATGATTTTTAAGAACTTTTTAAATTTAATTTTATTTATTCATCCATTTCTTTTCATTTTACCAGAGAGAGACAGAGAGAGAGAGAGAGAAAAGCAAGCCACCAGGTCTGGAACTTGAACTATGGTCAACCATGTGTGAGTGTCCAGCGCCTTACCACCACGTCACCTGCTGGTCCCTAATTTTCTTTTTAATGTGACAATTATGTACATTTTTAAAAGCATGGTCCCAGTCTAAAATATACAGACTGTAATGATTTCCCTGAAAACTCCTACAATGTTAAATTTGGAGGCAGCTTCAGAGTGTTACATTGGTAGTAACTACTCGCTGGGCTTTTTTTTTTTTTAATTTATTTATTTGCAT
>NW_006159859.1:8533653-8544890 GCF_000334495.1 Tupaia belangeri chinensis
ACCAGGCACGTGTGCATGTGTGCCCAAGATCCCAAGAGGAGAATGGAGGAGAAGGGATTGCAGCATGGCCATCCTCCCAGAGGGTGATTTCTCACTTTCTGTTTCTCTGTCTCTCTCTGTCTGGCGAGCACACGTGCCCTATGGCAAAAATCTCTCCCAAAAAAAAAAAATTAATTAATTTGCATTCATTCCCTAAGCATTGTCACAGCATACAAAATGTGATTTCCCATCCAGAATATACTGCATAGTGGCTTAAACATGCATGTTATCGTCAATAATTTTCCATTTCTAGTTATATATATACATACATAGTCCTTATTTCTGACCCTCTGCCCTTTCCCACCCTCTTCTCACACTATCTCTGGTGTCTACAGTTGTCTTCCATTCCTTTTCCCCCCACATTTTATTGATTATACAATTTCTCAAATAATCTAACTACTTTCAATAGCAAATTCATCTGGTAATTTCAAGAAAAGCAGTTTTAACTTTAATAAATCAAAGAAATACTAAGGCACTTTGCTTAAAACTTAAGGCCAAGAAACAGGTTAGGATTCTCTTCAAATACTAGGTACATGAACCTATCAACAGGTCAAGACAGGACAAAAATCCTTAAAACGGGACAAAAAAGCCTAGAAGAAACTCAGCAATGCTTTTGTCAAAAGTCATAAAATGCTATTTCACCAGTTTAGTCTCATGTACTTTTATCTTCTGTTGTGGTACAATCTTCCCAGTTGAATTCTGGGATATAATATTCAACTCCAGACTTGTCGCTATGATTAAGTTGGCCATTTTCTTAGTTTTTGAACTCTTATTTCTGTGTGTCTGCATTTAATTTTCCTGATGTAGCACTCCCTTGAGAACTTCTTGGAAATCTGATCTGGTGCTGGTAAATTCTTTCAGGTTTTGTTTATCTGAGAACATTCCTGTCTTTTCTTCCCATATGAAGGATAATCTTGCTGGGTACAGTATTCTTGGTTGAAATTGCTTTTCCCTTAACACTTTGAATATCTGTTCCCATTCTTTCCTCACTCACATTGTTTCCGATGAGAGATCTGCTGTAAGCCTGATGGGACATCCTCTGGTAGGTAATTTGCCATTTCTCTCTTGCCAGTCTTAGTATTTTGTCTTTATCTGTGTTTTTGGTCAATTTGGCTATAGCATGTCTTGGAGAAGATCTTGGGTTGATTCTATTTGGGGTTCTTTGTATTTCTTGGGACTGGATTTTTGAGTGCCTCTCTATGTTTGGAAAGTTTTCTTTCAGGATTTCATGGAATAGATTATCAATGCCCCTATGAATCGCTTCGCCTTCTAGGATACCAATTATCCAGATGTTTAGACGTTTGATGTTATCTAGTATTTCCCATATATTATTCTCATTTTGGGGGGCAATTTTCTCAGTCTTCGTGGTGGATTTTTCTAGGCCAGTAATTTTCTCTTCTACGTCTGAGATTCTATTTTCTGTATGATCTAGTCTGCTTTTAATACTTTCAAGGGAGATTTTTCTTTTGTAAAGTGTGTAATTCCTCTTTTAGATCTTGCAAGAATTTCCTCACCTCCTGGCACTCCTCATCTCCTTTCTCCTTTCTCTTCTGCAGCTCATTGTCTGTCTTCTCTTCCGTCTCTATTAGTTTCATCATTATGAATACTCTAAATTCTTTATCAGACATTTCCATGATTTCTATTGAACTGCCTGTGGATGAAGAAGTGCTATTCTTTTCCCTTGGAGGAGAGGTATTTTCTTGCTTTCCCATATTTCTTGTGGCCCTGCGGTGATTTCTAGTCATCTGATAGATAGTGTGTTTCTTCCTAAACTTGAAGTTCAATCTGAGCATTCAGGTGCATGAATAAAGAGGTGATCTGGAATCTCTTTGCTGTTCCATTTTGATCCTAGTTCTCAGGAGCCATGAGGAATCTTCTTCTGAAAGTCTGTCCCTTGCCTCTCTACTTGAGATTGTGGACTGGAAGCTCAACTATCAGTAGAAAATCTTCATTTTTTTCCCCTGAACTCACTAGTTCTCAGGAGCCATCCTTGCTGGGCTTTTTTAATAGGTAATAAATCCAGAGGAGCAGACAATGTATATTCCTAATGCTTTATTCACTTGCATTTAAGTTTAAAATAAGCCCCAAGTAAAACAATGGAAATGAATATGGAACTATTAGTTCTTAACTGATTTAATTACATCAAGTTACATTAATTTAACTTTAACTTTTATGTAGGCAAACTCTCCATTTTTGTCCATTTTATTGTGTGTTAAAATAACATCCCTCTCCCACAGTCTTTTCTTGACCCAAATGAAATATTAACCTAAGGCCAAGGTGGGAGAGAAAAACAACTGAGATGAATGTCTTCCCTAAAATATGAATAAATTTTTCAAACTCAAAAAAAAGAGAGAGAAAAATTATGCCATGCTTTATAAGCATGCTTTAGATGTGTACATTTTGCCTCTAAATTTTCTTAAAAAGAAAGCATTCAGAGAATAATAATGCTCATGCGGCTATTCACCTCATGTAGATATTCGTAGTAATACATTAGACTACCATCTACCAAGTCACTGAGAGTAGAATTAGCACAAAGATCTATGAGTTGGATTGTGAAAATGGAAGGGCAGAGACAAGAGAAAAAAAAGAGGATAGAAAGGGGTTAAGAAGAGGAAAGGGAGGGACAATAGGAACCATGAGGAGGTTCAGATGGAGAACATTAGCATGCTATAGAAGAGAGGCAAAGAGAGCTGGACCCTTAGCACATGTAAGCTCTGTGTGTAGGGAGCAAGATCTCACACAGCCTACCATAGTTCAAGTCCCATCCCCAGCAGCTTGAAAAACAGGTCAGGCACATGTGTGCACATGCCCCAAATTCTGATGGGATGGTGAAATGGAAGAAAAAGGATTGTGGTGTGTCCACACCTCATTGGATAAGTGCTTCTTCTCTCTCTTTCACCCCCCATCCCAGTACTGGTGAGAGCACAGACCCTCTAGCAATTAAAAAAGAAAAGAGGTGGGACCAGCAGTTAGCGTAATGGCTATGTCGCTGAACTCCCACATAGCCAACCATGGTTCAAGTCCCAGACCCGGTGGCTTAAACTCACGCCGGGCGCGTGTGCATGCGTGCCCAAGAATCCCGAGAGGAGAATGGAGGAGAAGGGATTGTGGCATGGTCATCCCCTCTGGAGAGGGGGTGGGAGGGTGATATCTCGCTTTCTATCTCTCTGTCTCTCTCTGTCTGTCTGGCAAACGCACATGCCCTATAGCAAAAACCTCTCCCAAAAAAAAAAAAGAAAGAAAAAAGAAAAGAGGCAAAGACAATGAAATCATCATGCCTTTATCAATCAAGTAATAATATTTGTTGTATTAGGCCATTTTAGAATCTTCATTTGTGTATTTAGGGATATATACAAGAAGCAAATACAACTGTAAATCTATCAAGTCAGAGCTTAAGAAATCTACATATTGAGCCAAAAGTTCACCAGTCAAAGTCCCATGATTTTGACTTAGGATCCAAGAGCAAATGAAATAAAGGGAATTTTAGTATCCATAGTCAATGTGCATCTGTCTTCAGAATTTACCTCCATTTGTAGTTAATGGTATTATTTTGAAGAGTAGAAAGTCATGCTCTTTAGACACATACACACACACACACACACACATTTCTGTGTGATTTGTCCACATGCTAATGTGATTATGGTTCCTGAAGAATGAAAATTACATAAGGCCACTGCCAACCTTTCAACATTTCTAGCTACTCTCAGAGGAAATAAAAGCATGGACATATTCTGTGATACTTTCCTTTTTTTCCAATCACACATAGGTCTCTCATTTTTCATAAGCCTCCTGTGTCATCTTGATACAGGTCTGTTAGGGCTGCCATAACAGAGCACTACAGTTTAGGTGGCTTAAGCAACAGAATTTATTTCTTCATAGTTATGGACATAAGAACTAACTGGCTGGTTGGTTTCTTCCGAGAGCCTCTCTCCTTGGCTGGTATATTTTTTTACCAAAGAGAAAGAGATAGAAAAGAAAAGAAGAAACCAGAAGAAAAGCAATCTTAAAATTCATATGGAACTCCAAAGGCAACCAGTGGTATGTATGAGAGTATTTGTAACCATTTATCTCATAAGAGGTTAATCTCCAATACATATAATGAACTCCTACAACTTATAGCAGATAACCAAATGACACTATTGAAAAATGCACAAAGGCCAGCAGGTGGTGTGGTGGTTAAGACTCTGGACTCCCACATGGTCAACCACAGTTTGAATCCTGGACCCAGTGGCTTGAAAATCACACCAGGTGAGTATAAATGTGTGTCCAAACTCCCAAGACTGGAGAAGAAGGTTCTGTGGCATGGCCAGTCCCCCTGGGGAGTGATTTCTCACTTTCTCTTTTACCGTCTATCTGCTGAGCACATGCACCATATAACAAAAGCCTAAAAAAATCATTCATTCATTCATTCATTCATTCATTCATTGCCAAAGGCCTTGAACAGGTTTTTTCCAAAGAAGTCATAAAATTGACAAGTATATGAAAAGATGCTCAACATCACTAATTATGGAGGAAATGTGCCTTAGTTTCTTAACTATATAATAGGAACAATAGTTCTCTGTGAGATTGTCTGAAAGGAAAAACAAACCAGGGACCTTACATTTGCACAGTTTTGCATCCTGATGACAATATTCTCTGGAAATCTATATAGGTAGTGGCAAGGGCAAAAATAAAATGTGGAAATGAAACAAAATACCCTAGTTCTTCTTCACAGAGAATATATTCCAGATGCCAGTGGATGGTACCAGACCTTATATATACCATGTTTTTGTTTTTCCAATACCTATAGACCTATAATAAAGTTTAATTCAAAAATTAGGGTCAATAAGAAATTAGCAATAATAATAAAGTAGGACAATTATAATAATACATTGTAAATAAAAGTTACGTGAATGCTCTCTCTCTCTCTCTCTCTCTCTCTCTCTCTGGATATCTTCTTGTACCCTTCTTCTTATCAACCTTCTTGTGATTTGCTGATTTGATGACCTACATAGCTACCAAGTGACTAATTAGGCCAGTAGCATACATGGTGTGGATACAGTGGACAAGAGAATGATTCACGTTCCTGTTAGAAAGAGTGGAACAAAACAAAACTTTACCACCCTACTCAGAAAGACATGCAATTTCAAACGTGTGAAATTTTCTGTTTGAGATTCCAAACCGTGGTTAAGCACAGGTAACTATAGGAAGCAAAACCAAAGATAAGGGGAGACTACAGTACAGTGAGATTTCTTCTTTGTAATGCAAAGCAGCGTTTTAACTGTCAGTCTTCTTGAATCCTCAGAGCTCACTCTCTCCTACTACTACCAGTAGACCAAATCACACAATGCAGGAAATTTTAGGCATCATCCAATCACCCCAGAGAAATTGTAGTATATTTGTTTCATTTTTGTTTTCCCATCTCTCCTATGTTGCAAGGATTTGTGGAGAATATCCATGTCTTTGTGTCATCATTGTTTTTTCCTAAATTGTAAAATACACAAAACATGAAATTTTCCATCTTAACTATTTTTAAATAATGTTTATTTCTTCTATGAGCAAGATATATATATATATCTTGAGAGAGAGAGAGAGAGAGAGAACCTAAACAGGGTCTTGATACCATGACTCAATCCCAGCCTTCGGTCAGTCTTGCATCTAGTTCATGCCTGGCATTCTCAAGGAGGTCCCCAGACATGAACCAGGATCTTCCAGGTAGGATTGCCTGGCAGATTGTCTTATTACTGTGCCAACACCTAGCCTCATCCTATTTACTTTTAAGAGTACACTTCAACAGCATTAAACACAGTCACATAGTCGTGCTTCCTAAAAAGAAAGTAATTTTATTGTGTTTTCCTAATTTAAAAAATTATCATTGTAAATAAATAAAAACAAAAGTAAAAAAGTACCTCAAATTCTGCCACTGGAAAAATATGTTTTTTTAATTTTAATAAACAATGTCTATGAATAACCCAAACATTAGCTAGAGTTCCCAGGACCAACAAGAATCACAAATATTTTGACTCTGACCCTAAGTGGCCTGCTTCTCCACCTCCATTCTGCATTTCACCAGCTCTGCAAAGTGACCCAGTTGGCCACTGCCCTAGTGCTTCACTCTAGAAAGTGCTTCCTAAAGAAGGCCAGCAGGTGGCGGGGTAGTCAATGGTGCTGGACTCTCACACGGCTGACCATGGTTTAAATCCTGGACCTGGTGGCTTGCTTTCTCACTTCCCCTCTCTTTCTCTTTGTCTGATCAAACTGGAAAATAATAATAACAATAAAGTTAAATAAAATAATTCTTTTTTAAAAAAGGCCATCTTGTAGCAGAAATGACTAATCCTTGAGATAGCAACGGGGCAGCAGAGAAAAACAGCCAGTGTAAAATTTCCTATTATCCATCATATTCCTCAAAGTCCTTAAGCTTTTTCTGTTCCAAGAAAATTTTCATGCACTCAAATTTCATAGTAAATTTTCTATTTACTCCCTGCTATGGTACAACCCCCTTCCATCACCCCTTGGTTCTATCTGGCTGACAACTAACCCAGAATACCTTTCAATTTCTTTTTTTCTTTTTTTCACTAAGTTTTTGCCATAAGGTGTGAGCACTTGCCAGAGAGAGGCAGACAGAGGGAAAATGAGAAATTACCCCCCTCCAGGGAAGATGGTCATGCCACTCTTCCAGGTTCCTCTCACAACTTTGGGCATGCATGTACACCACCTGGCATGATTTTCAAGTCACCCGGTCCAGGACTTGAACTGTGATCAGGCATGTGCGAATCTAGTGCCTTAACCACCATGCTGCCTGCTGGCCCCTCCTTTCAATTTCTTATGCAGAAGCACTTTGCCTCCCCCACCCAGGCCAAATAGAGCCTTTTCTTCACACAAAGCATACCATCTATCACAATCACAGTTTTCTTCCAGAGAATTCTGAGGCCATCATTTAAATAGTGATTAGATTTCTCTCCACATATATATGAAATGTTTTTTGTTAAAAAAAAAAAAAAAGAATCAAACTCTCAGAGCTGCCAATTGCCCAACTGTGGGAGCACCATTCACATCCTATCCGTGTGGATAAAGACCCCCACACACACACACCCTGATGTTATGTGTGTCTGTGTCTCTGGAAAGATCCTTCATATTACACAGATGCTTGTTGACTTTAAATAAGATTTTATCCCAATAAACCCATCGTAAACTGAAAATATGATTAGCTGAAAATGCATTTAATACACCTACATACTGGAAGAAAAGCAATCCAGAGCAGTCTGTGACCGAAGTCCATTAGAGGCCTCAGCAGAGCATAAGCCTGAGACTGGTTATACCCCACACCCATCAGGAGGATTACTGCCCAAAAGGCAAGTTTAGTTTACACTGCTTGTTCAGTTTAGTTTAGTAAACAAGCTGTGATGCTCCAAAAAGAATACAGATTTTTCTTTGTGATCCCCATTCTTTCTTCTTCCCAGTGCTTTTTGAGATGTAAAGAACAAAGCATGATTTTCAATGAACCAATATACTCTTCACAAACAATTTGTAATTTCCCCTCTATCTGCCTTTCTCTTTGTTATATAAACCAGTTTTTTCAGTGACTACTTAGTTTATTTTTTTAATTTGCTGTAGGATGCATATCCTTACCAGAGAGAGACAGAGAAAGAGAGAGAGAGAGAGGGAATATCAGAAAGCACCTCCCTCCCCCACAAGAGGATGGCCATGCTTCCCCTCCACACACCGGCATGTTTCTCAAGCCAGTGGGTCTGAGATTCGAACCTTGCAGTTGACCATGTGGGATCCAGCCACTTCAACCACCATACCAGCAGCTGGCCACTGTCAGTCACCATTTAAATGAGCATACGTCTGGAAAACTAGAAATTTGCTTATCCAAGTGATTCATCCTAAGGCCTGGTTCAAAGAAACCACTTTTAAGCCTTCTTTCTGGGTTGACACCACCAAACATCAGAGCAAATTAAAGCAACCACTCTCTTGGCAAGGCTTAGAGAAACAGTCAGCCTCATATACTGCTGGTAGGAAAGCAAATCTAACAATTAAAACAAAACATAATTAATGGAAAAATAGCCCAATACTGAGCCCTAATGATAAAAAATAATTAAGACACACTCCCTGTCCTTGTATTGCAGTCTCTATCTTTGAGAAGCTATCAATGCAAGAGCTGGGCACATAAAGTCTGATTTCAGTATACAGTGTGAAGTGCTAGAAAGGCATGATAGCAAAGAGGAAGGCACTTGGCAGACTAAGAGGGGAGCATTTCTTAGGAAAAGGTTATGCTTCAATTAGGATGAGTGAGCCAGAGGAAACAAAAGGGAAGGGCGTGTACAAAGAGCTCACACTTCATCACATCAGCAAAATGAAGACCAACGGTGGTAGCACTCAAGTCTACCAGTGGAATCGGAGCTGTGGCCAACAGGCCTTATCTCCTCAATGGCACCGGAGCTGACCTCTAATTCTCCTTCCTGTAGTTTCTGTGACTGACCACATTCTCAAGTTCAGTGGATATATTCATCAGGTGACAGCGAAGTCTGCCTCATCATGAGACCACCCGGACTGTTAGAGTCTGATCATTCTGGGATCATATTAAAGTTGCCCTCTCAAAGTATATGACACCAGGCTCTTGAGGAACACCTGACGGAAGAACCCATCTCAGTGCAAAAATTGTCAGATGTGCATTTTAAAAAATTATTTTGGAACCAGCAGATGGCATAATTGTTACATTCTGGGCTCCCACATAGTCGACCAGCGGCTTAAACTTCACACTAGGCGCATGTGCATTTGTGCCCAAGATGCCGAGAGGAGAAAGGAAGGCAAGAGATTGCAGTGTGACCATCCTCCCTCAGGGGGGTGATTTCTCACTTTCTGTCTCTCTGTCTCTCTGGTAAGAGCATGTACCTTCTAGCAAAAGTCTCAGAGAAAAAAATGTTTATTTTATTTCATTTATTATCATTATTATTTTTAAACTTGTTAAACGGTACATGTGCTCACCAGAGAGAGACAGTGGGGTGGGGGTAGGGAAAGTGAGAAAGAAAATCACCAGGTCTGGAATTTGAACCGCAAATGTCCATGTGGGAGTCCAGCACCCCAACCACCACACCACCTGCTGGACCCCCGGATGTGCATTTTTAAACAATGCACATAGCAGACTGCAGAGAGCAATGGCTATCCAACATGAAAACCAGGTAGCAGATTATAAAAATAGCTTAAATGAGAAATGATAAGGTTCAACTCCAGCAATCATGACAGATATGGTATGGAAGAACTGTAGTTACCTTAAGTCACAACTTTTCCTCCACAAACACATAAATTACTTTTTTCATGATATAACTGAACCTTAACAATAACTTAATCCAGTAGTAAATTAATAATTTCAAAAAATCAATATACCATAGAAAGCTTTATAACTTTGTTTTTAATTGTCCGTTTGAAATTGGTGTACTCATTTAGAATTGTACAACTTACCTACCAAAAAAAAAAAAAAAGCAGCATTAGTAATAATGTTCACTGAGGCAGAATTTACCTGGTGCCATAACTGTACAGATTTCCTATCAGGCTCATAACTCTTTGTTTATTTGGCCAGAGAGTATGTGCACTCTCGAGAGTCAGAGAGGGGGAAGGAGAAAGCACTTCCCAATGAGGTGTGGTCATGCCGCTATCCCTTATCTTCCATCTCTCCAATCTGTCGAGATTTGGGGCACAGAGGCACACGCCTGGCTGTTTCTCAAGCTAATAAAAGATTCAAACTGTGTGATCAGCTATGTGCAACCCACAGCTCCCTTAACCATGAGGCCACAGGGGCAGCCCTCAGTCTCCCAATTGGAATCATATAAACATAATCACAAAAGTGGCAGAACTTGTAAAAAGTGATCAGATTTCTCATTATGAATGAGTCTTGTGAAATTAAATTAGACACATCTCCAGAAATGACACTTGGTAGTTATTACAGAAGAACATAGAGCATTACAGAGAAACTGAGCTTTCTCATGTTTGTTTTGTGAATTGTGCTATCTTCCAAAAAGGAATTTTCCTTTTGTTTGACTCTAATCTGTCAACGTTCCTTATTATAATGAAGTCCCAGTTCTTTGTATTTCTAGACAGCTTAAATTAGTTCCTTTACTTTTTTTAGGTGGCATTCTTTCTCTCTTAGAATTATGGTGTCCTCAACCTACTTCACAACTGAACATGTCTGTGTTAGAGTCTCTGTGTATATTTATACACATAGTCATATATATTACATACGGTATGTGTGCAGTACACATGCAGTTATGATATAGGCATACCACAAAAAAAGCACCTTGTGTGTGTGTGTGTGAATGTTTATATAGCAGCTTAGAAGAGTGATCTTTCCAAACTTTGTCACTTAATATTGAGTTGTAGGATAAATAGTATGCTTGAGGTTGCAGTAACATTCTCTAACTTCAACAGAAAAGAAGAAAACAGAAACAGTCTCACATGTAAGAGATGAGATTCTGATTGAATTTGCAAAAGCTTTCCTTTTAGAAGTGATGTACATTTTTTAAATGTATGTATCTGGCATTTTATGACTTGCTTGAGAATTGCTTAAAATCCCACACCCCACAGGCCCTTCCTTCACTTTAACAGCATTTGTCTTGGATCTAATGCCATCTGGTGTAGATCAGCTTATTATATATAGCATCATCTCTAAAGAATTCTTTGTATTATTTATAAATATTATAATATGGGTCGTAATAAGTTATGAAAAAAATGCAAACACATCTGGAGGTCATTTAACAAAAATCAATAAACCGTTTATGAATTGAACCATTATTCATATGTTAATCTGATTGGCTCACTAAACATTTCCATCGTTTCATTAAATATTGCCAGTTCATCCAAACATGCCTCAGAGTCCAGCAAAAGAATCAGTGGCTACCTAAAATACTAACTAAATTTTCTTAATGCTATTCCTTAGAAAGCTATAATCCTCTCACACTGGTGAATCTTTAGAAATTTGGGCTGTACAAAGGTGAACACTTCAGCTACACTGACAAGAGAGAGAAGACTGCAACTGTTTATCTTCCAGGCAGTTTATGTAATAGAAAGTACCCACCAAAGGTTAGTTTGCCCGAGTTTTTCCTAAGCCATTATGCAAATCTCAAAGAGGCTTCTTGCTCATTTTCAAACTCCTGAAACCACAGTCACACGTATTCATAATCCCAGTGGACTTGCCCTCGCAAAATTTCTATTGATTTCAG
>NW_006159859.1:8544903-8563403 GCF_000334495.1 Tupaia belangeri chinensis
CACCCCATTCCCCAGAGTACAGTACAGCTTTTTTCATCTACTATAATGAGAGAAAGCATTCTATTTATAGTCATTACAAGTGTCTTATTTAATATTAAATAGGAAAGATTTTTCTGAGCCAGGAAACAATAACAGGCAACATATACAGTGTGCACTATACCGACAAAGGAGCTCTTTTATAGACTTTTTTCAGAATTGAGTGGTTTGACATATCCTCAAAGACAGGAAGATTGCTGTTTCTGGCGGCCTCCCTGTGCCAGCCACTACACCAGTGGTGCTACACACATTATTTCACAGACAAGTAACCGAGGTTCTTACGGGTTAAATAAATTTCCTACTAAAAGACTCGTCATTTTGTTTATGATGCTATTTATTTTTATTTTCTAAAGTGTATTTACTTCTTTCATGAGAGAAAGAGAGACAGACACCCAGGTAGGTCTGGTCATGCTGCAATCCTCCCTTCGGCCCTCGAACCAGCCAGGATTACAACACACCTATGGGTGCACAGGCATGTTCACGTCAACCTGGAATCCGAGCCAGAACCCTTCCCATACAGCTCCAGCACCACTCAGCAGCACCCCTGTGCCTGTGCCATGGCCGGGTCAGAAATCGTAATTTCACAGGGTCAGTCTGACCCCATAGTTCAAGTCCTCTCAACTTTACCACACTGTGCACAACCTGAACTTGGGGGTACATAGCACAAAACTGTAAAGGCATCGTACAATACATTAATTCATATCTCAGCACATGTTTACAGAGAGAATGCAGCTTCCTTCACTTTGTCTGTACGTCATAGGATTTTTCTCATAAGCCTCTAGTCTTTGAGTGCTAGGGGAAAATAATTACTAAATGTTAAAACAGGTTTAAATCTTAGTCCAAGCCAATAATTTGAACTGTCTCCACAGGTAGTATCTTGCATGCCCTCTACCCTAATCTCCCCTGCCATGGAGCAGCAAGACTCAAGGCCAAGAGGACAATGCAAGCGGAACCTTCTCATCTCTAGATATTGAGTACTCCAAATTTGCTTCTTGATATGCTAAAGAGGGATAAAAAATTTTAGAGAGGGGCCAGCAAGTGGTATGGTGGTTGGGGTGCTGAGCTCCCACATGGCTGACTACAGTCCCAGAACTGGCAGCTCGCTCTCTCTCTCTCTCTCTCTCTCTTTCTCTCTCGTGTACATGCCCTGTGGCAAACTGAAAATTATAATAATAATGATAAATAAAATTAAATAAGTAATTCTTCAAAAATTATTTTAGAAAATTTTCTCACCAGACCATAGCCTGACTTACAAAACTATGGTTTTGGAGCAAATTTGAACTGAAAAGCTTCATTCTTTCCATAACCTTTTCTCCTCCCCTACCGCAAATAAATGGACTCTTAGACCTACCAGAATTATGGTTATATATTCAGAAAGACAAAGGGGAAAACCATAATAAATTTTAAACCTTTTTTACCAATCATATACCATGAATGAATGCAATCAGCACAATAAAAAGCTGTTTTGTGATACTATTTTTATTTTAAAAATGTAACTTTTTTATTCTGAATATATTGTATACACTATTGGAATAAATAATGGATGATAAGTGTTGCAGAATCTTTCAAGAGGGTTTCCTCCTTCAATTTTCTTTATTAAAATGTTTATTAAATTAAGAAGTAATTCACAAAATGAAGTGTACATGTATCATTATAATGTCTCTTGCACATTACAGCAGTAATGTTAAGACACACACACATATTTGTCCACACCTGCGCCCATACTCATACAAACACACAGACATGTAGACATATGAGTGGGGGTTTCTGTATAATTATATAAATAACTGAGACACATTAATCTGCAACCTGATCTTCTCATTTAAAAAATCATTAAAACTTAATTCTCAAATTGGTAGAAATGAAGTCCCACACAGTGATGAGCACATGTCAAAATCTCACTTGACTCATTACTGAGGAAACCAGCAGGATGACAGTGTTAGTTCAGGTTGGATCTGAGAAACTCGGGATTATATACCCAGGGAGAAAATAAATACTATAAACAAGACTGCTAGATTAAACATTATTGGAGCTCAGAAAACAAGAACCCAGAGACTGGTGTTTGGACGTGCTGAATTAAAGAGAAAGCCTCAGAGCCAGCGTCTGTCTCTGACCCTCCCCTTACACCCTCTGCTCTGGATCATCTTTGATCCTCTTTATTTCCTGAAGTACAAGGGAAGGCTTTACTCTGATATCCCATTGCCTGCTAAAGACTGGACCTGCCAAAGAGAAAAACAAAGAGTTTGGCCCCCTTCTCGAGGTTTCATTAGCTAAACTCTGTTTTGTTTTTAATTTTCCAGAGAGAGACAGAGAGAAGGAGAAAGCACCCCTCTCCCAGATGCGATCACACCGCAATCCCTTCTCCTCTATTTCTCCTGTTGGGATCTGGGGCATGCATGCTATTGCCCAGAGTGTTTTACAAGCCTCCAGGGCCAGGATTTGAACTGTATGATCAGCAATGCGAGGACTCAGCTTCCTTAACCATCAGGCTATGGGACAGTCTCTCATTAAGTAAACTCATATAACGGGAAGGAAGATTGAGGAATGCCAACACACCTGGAAATTTTATGACCTATTTTGTATCTCCCAGGCCCATCCAGCTCCAGGGAGAAGTTTTAAGCCCATTTTTCCTCCCTAAAAATAATTTACTCTTGATTTACCTGCATTCTCATTTTCTTCTCTTTTATGAAGGGGTATTTAAGTCACAACCATCTGACCCCTTTCTGAGTTTATATTTTCTATGGCATAGATATATTTATAATATACATATACTTAATAAAGTGTGTATGCCTTTTCTCTTATTAACCTTCCTATTGTCAGTGATTTTCAGCAAACCTCAGAGGGGAAGAGAAAATTGCTTTACCCTTACAATGTAAAATTGGTCATTGTTCTACAGGGAAATAAAATCATAATCTTTAAGGTTATCTTTTTAAATATACAGAAAAAAAATTCACCTTTTTAGATTTCTACAAGTTAGCCTGTACCTTTACCAATATGTAAACTTCCTGGGCCATAATCAGTCATATGCATTAAGTCAAGCCAAGTCTTTTTTACCCAGGAGAGAGCTAGATGACCTTCATGTTGGCTTGTTAGAATACACTATAGCAGGATATGAAGATCATCTTTTTTGGCCTTATTTCCAAGTTGTGGAAATTTTTTTCTAAACACAATAGATCATGGATATCCCTCTGGGTTAGTATATACCTCGAACTCATTTTTAATAACTACATGATCAATACACAGGATAAAATTCTATAAATAATCCTTCAGTCTTCCTCTTGATGGACATACAAGGGTTTTTTTCTTAACATTTTGGCCAATATAGATAATGCTGCTTAACCTAGTTAGATCAATATAATCCTAACAAGACTGAAAATACTGATAACTGGGGCCAGCAGGTGGCATGCTGATTGGGGTGCTGGACTCCCACATGACTAACTATAGTTTGAGTCCCGGACTTGGAGGTTTGCTTTCTCGCTTTCCCTTTCTCTCTCTCTCTCTCTGTTTTTCTAGGGTCAAATTAAACAATAAATAAAATTAAATATTTTTTTTAAAAAAAGGAAAAGAAAATACTGATAACCTGCAAGTTGTGACCAAGAGCTTAATAGCAATGACTACTCAAACTCTGAATTAAAAATAAATAAATCTGCAGAAGTTAAGCACTGTGCGGAGAGATCTGAATCCCACACAGCTAACTGCAGTTTGAATAACAGTCCCAACAGCTTGGAAAAAAATGTTGAGCATGTGCATGCATACCCTGGAGGCTCATGGGATGGAGGGGAAAAGGACTGCAGTGTGACTAGACCCCATTAGGGAGTTTTCTTTTTTTCCTCTCTCTCTGTCTCTCATGCACACACATGTGCCCTCTGGCAATAAATAAATATATATACATATGTATCTTTATTGGATCAAAATAAAATGTTAATATATTTCTGTTATTTGCTCCCTTTGATGATGCAAATTCATTTTGTTATTATATTTATTGATTTTCTTATCATATTTGTTACTATTGATTTATAGACAACTTGACTTTTATTAATGTACAATAACTACTTTGTTTCTTTTCTAATTGAAGAAAAATACTAAAGTATAGGCTACACTAACATGGTTTGCAAAACACTTGGATTTGTGAATATCCAGTGGTAGAGGAAAACACCATAACCTTCACCAAGCTCTTAAAGTCCTGTATGAAGTATTTTCTGATACCCATCCTGCAGTAGAAACTTGATGAAATGTATTGCAGGATATTCATACTGTGTAATACTGTGCAATTGCTCCTGCAATGATACCATGTTACTTTAGGCCAGGACAGTATCAGATACTGAGGATACAAAGAGCCTTAAATACAGACACTGTTATAGTTGGAAGGACACAATAAGCAAATCAATAAATGTTACAAAGGCCTCTCACACGAAGGAACCCATGCCCTAAGAAGGCAGTAACTGCCCAGCACAGTCTATAAAAGGAAGGGATGAGTAGTCCAAGCAGAGAGAAGAGAAGCACTCACAGGGCCCGTAGCCAGGTGACAACCCTGAGAAACTGAGACCAGCACAGGAGATGGGAGAGTGCCATAAGTGAAGACTGAAGAGATAAGCAGAGTGAGACTATGAACACTGCAGGCTCTCAGGAGTTTTGCCTAGATCCTGAGCGCCATGGGAAGCCACCGAAAGATTTTAAATAGAAGAGCAATCTATATATACTGTGGGTACACATATGTGCCCTTCGCTGAAAAGAAAAAAAAAAAGCTGGCTGGCCAGGAAGGTTTGGCAGAGGATTTCAATGGGAGGCCTTATTTAAGGTGCTTCTCGCTCTCTCTAAAAAAATAAATAAGTAAAATAAAAATAAGCTTTGAAAAATGAGAACTCTGGTTGCACTACGGAAGAGGATTTCATTGGAAGCTTAAGAGGATGTGTGGAAACTATTTCTGTGGTCAAGGTTGATGCCATGTACGTTGAAATAGAGAGAAGTTGGCAGGTTTCAGAGATATTTAGGAATAAAATCAACACAATTTGGATTTAGTCAAGAGGACCAAATATGGGTGGTGAAGCAGAAGGAGAGCCAGAAGCCACTGGTGTCTGCTTTGTGGAATTAAACGGATATGTAACTGCATTCGCTGAAGCAATAACACTGAAAGGGGGCTGGGTTTGTGAGAGGAGAATATGGTGGGATTAAGATGGAAATATCAAGTGAGGAGTTAGATATTCAGGCCTGAAATGCAAAGGCGAGATCTTCACTGAAAAGAACAAAAATTGAGTCATAAACTGAAAAAAGCAACTGCAACCATAAATGGCAATGAATTCTTGTAAAGGGAGAGCAGAGCATGAGAAGAGCGAGAGATAGAAAAAATAAATATTTTGTTTTAAAAAATAGGAAAAGGCAGAAGAGTAGGACTGACTCGAAGTACTCAAACATGTAAAGATTGCAAGGAGACAAGGGAGGGATCAAAGAGAGAGTAGAAAAACCAGGAGAGAGAAGAGTCCTAAGAATTAACAAGTAAACAGATTTAAGTGAAAAAACTTTTTTGTTGTTGTTGTTTAGATTTCTGCCATAGGGTGCATGCACTCCCCAGAGAGACAGAGGATAGTGAGAAATCAGCCCCAGGGATGGCCATGCTGCAATCCCTTCTCTACCACTCTCCTCCTGGGATTTCGGGCATGCACGCACATGCATCTGACATGATTTTCAAGCTACCAGGTCCGGACTCAAACTGTGGTTGACCATATAAGAGTCCGGCGCCTTAACCACCACACTACCTGCTGGCCCATATAAAACAAGATTTTAGTAGTGTAAAGAAATGTAAATGTGTTGATGTACATAGATATGGATATGTTCATTAATGCATAAAAAACTGGAATAAAAGAAAACACACAAAAAAAATGCTATAGTAGTAGTTTTCACTAGAGAGAAAAGAGGAAGCTTTAAGAGATAGAGCAGCATAAAATGGGAACGACCAAATATCCATCAGCTGATGAATAAACAAAATGTGATACAGCCATACAGTGGAACATTATTCAGCACCAAAAAGGAATGGAGTACTGATACCCTGAAAACATGGTACTGCCCGAGAGAAGCCAGACACAAAAGTCCACATGCTAGCTAATAGCATTTGTATAGAATGTACAGAATACGTAAATCCTTAAAGACAGTAAGCAGACTGGTGGTTGCCAGGAGTTGGAGGGAGGTGTGGGGAATGGTGAATGACTACTTGATGAGAATGAAGCTTCTTTGGAGAATGATGAAAACATTCTGGAATTAGGTAGTGGTGATGGTTGTGCAACTTTATAAAAATATTATATGCTATATATAATATGAATTATATGCTATAAAATGGTAAATGTTGTGGCCAATAAACCATATTTTCATGTTTTAAAAATGAAGGATACCTTGGGAAGTAGAAAGAGAATGCCATGACTTGTCTCCAAATGGCCTAACGTTGGACAGAGCTGCTCCAGCTTTGCTCCGAACCCCCAGTAAACATGTTCTCTCCACAGCCTGCGAAAGAGAAAAATAATACCTAAGTGCCAACCTGTAACACAGTGGTTAAGCACTGTGCAGAAGGAGCTGGGTCCAGCACGGTTGACTGTGGTTCAAATCTTGACCCTGGTGACTTAAAAAACGTGCTCAGCATGTGTGTATGCCTAGGATCCTGACAGGATGGAGAATTAGAGAAAAAAAAGATCGTGGCATGAACAGGCATGACCCATTGGGGGGTGTTCTTCCTCTCTCTTTCTCATGCCTGTGACCTTTGTCGTTAAAAAAAATATATTCAAAATATGGACAATTGGGGCTGGCAGGTGGTGTGGCAGTTGAGGGCGCTGGACTCCCACATAGCAGACCGCGGTTCGAGTCCCAGACCTGGTGGCTTGCTTTCTCACCTTCCCTTTCTCTCTCTTGCTCTGTCCCTCTCTAGTCAAATTAAAAATAAATAAACTTAAACAAAATAATTTTTAAAAAAGAAAATATGGACAATAAAATAATTAAGTGCATTATACTTCATTTTACCTTGACCAACTAGATCATTCCCCTACATCTAGCAAAGAATAAAAAGAGGATAAAACTATGTAGTTAAAGAAAACCGTATCTGAGAACTTGGTATCTCTTCCCTCCACATCAAGGTTCTATCCGTGCAGCCTGGGGCCCACACGATTGTCTCTTGGCTCCAGAGGTACCCCTCTATACTCTGATTTGTGATGCTGGGGCTGGAACTTTCCAAACCAGGCTGTTTTGCAACTTGACTCCCTGTTGGGCTTTTCTAGCAAGGGGGCAGTAGGAGAGGCTGCAAGGCTGGAGGACGGAAAAGAAACATGTCCCTCCTGCCGCTTCCCGCCAGCATCTATCGGCTCACTGTCTACTCGCTGCTCCTTTGAGCATCAATCCCCAGCAATGTTTTCAGTCCGGCAGCCGCAGTTCCCTCCCACAGCAGTTGAGTCCGGTTTGTAGTTTTTCCTCCACTTTCAGAGCCAACCCGAAGCATCCGTGGAAGGCTCCAGCACCTGCTGAGCAGTACCGTCTCCACAGAGGCCTGACTTTTAGCTCCACAGGGCTCCTTAATCCCAATTCATTCATCCCAGTCCTTGGACTAGCAGACACTTTCTGCAGTTGTTACCTTTGTGGAACCTTTTTCCATTTTCAGTTATCCAGATACTTTTATACCCCTTTAACAAATCTATATACTATATTCCCTTTGGTAAAACTGGTTGGTGTGGCCCAGCCTCTGAGGTGCAGTCCATAATGGATCAAACTGCAGAGCTGGAAGCAACATGCCAGCCACACTGCGCATTCCCAGCCTCACTAGCCTGAAAGCATGCCAGGTGCATATGCACATGCTCAGGAGTCTCATGGGCTGGAGGACTGGAGAAAGGGGATTGTGGCAGAACCAAACCTTGTGGTTTAGTTTATTCACATTGCAGCATGTAGTGGTCCTTTATTCCTTTTTATGGATGTATAATATTCCATTGTATGTACATACCAAATTTTCTTTGCCTGTTCATCCATTGATGGACATTTGGGCTGTTCTCCCTGTTGAATATTGTGAATAATGCTATTATAAAGTGAAAGAAGCCAGACATAAAAAGCTACATATTGTCTTGATTTCACTTATACAAAATACCCAGAATAGATAAGTCAATAAAAACAAAATGCTAGGAGCCAGGCAGTGGCCTGGTGGTTAAAGCAATGAATCCCACACAGCTCACTATGCAATTCAAGTTCTGGATGTAACAGCTTGAAATATAGGCCAAGTGCATGTGTGTGTGTAGCCAAAACCCTGAGAGAAGAATAAAGAAGAAGCGATTATAGCATGACCAGCCTCCCAGAGGGTGCTTTCTCATTTTCTCTCTCACATTCTCTCTGGCAAGTGCACATACCTTATACAAATTATTTTTAAAAAGAAAAGAAAAAAGAATGCTGATTGGTGGCTCTCAGAGCTGGAGGCAAGAGTAGGCAGGGAACAACTGCTTAATGGACATGGGGTTGGTTTCCTTTGCAGTGACGAAAATGGTTTGGAACTAGATAGAGGTGGTGATTGCAGAATATTCTGAATGTACAAAATTCCAATGAATTGTTCACATTAAACTGGCTAGTTTTATGTCAATTTTGTCTCAATGAAAAGTAAGTAACTGGTGTGGTTTCTGCCTCCTGACTGGGCCCTGGTGGACACATGGTTCTTCATTCCACAAACAGCCACTGCAGGCTTTGCTGTCACAACCTGAGCCCATGGCCTCTCATCAGCCCTGTCCTCATCCAGTCCTTGGGTGCCCATTGTTCAAGAGCTGGCCAGTCCCAGAGGAAATCATTGTCTTGACCTGGACCGTCCAGTGCAGTAGCCGCCAGCCACAGGGTGGTCATTACAATTTATATTTAGCGAAATAGAAACTTCAGTTACACTCACCACATCTCAAGTGTGCATTACCCACCGGGGCTAGTGGCTATGGCCCTGGACTGCACAGAACATTCCTATTATCACAGGAAGTTCTCTTGCACAGTGTTGGTCTGCACCTCACCAAGGGTCTTTCTACCATAAAGCCTCCATTGTATCTCATGGCTATTCAACAGCCTGCAGTTGGAGCCCCCCTTACAGCCTAAACGTGCAGAATGCAAGGATGAAGAGGTTAGATCAGGAACATGTGTCTTTCCAATTTTCTCCACTTTCCTCTTTCTTCAACCCAGTAGCTCAGTTCTCATCCGTCTCTCTAAATACACACCAGTGATTACTGCATTTATAACTATACATTTATTTTGATTGCACATGAGTTTGACCTGTAAAACTATAAACTCCTCCAGGCCAGGGTTTTCGTGTTTTTTTATACAAACTCCCCGTGTCGGTGGTGTATTCCTTGAGCACTCACCAAATACTTGCTGATTGAACATCTGATGAGGCTAGCTCTGGTTTCAGAGAAGTGGTTCCAAACTGAAAAAATAAAACCTCTGCCAGACAGTGGTAACACCCTGCCTAAACAAACAGAAGCAATTTGCAATGCTTTACTCCTATGATTTCTTCTGGTTTTTATTTTTTAATGAGCATACCACTTCAAAAACATTCCTACTATGGCTTAGCCCAAATAACGCCAGTAGGAGATGGTAGCCTCCCTTTATGGAAACCATCCCAGCACTAAATCTTTTTTGTTCCTGGATCACAAATCAGATACAAGATCAACCCAGAGTGATACAAGCCAAATGCATGCCCTTTCTTCAAGAAGTTTGTCGTGTGCCTCCTACCTTCGCTGTGCAGTGTTCACAGAAGAATGCTGAGAATCCGAATGGGAAGATCCAGTTGTAGGGTAACTGACCGGTAGTCTTGAATGACTTTTCGCAGATGTACATCACATTCTAAAGAAGGAGTCTGTAAGTTGTACCAGTGGTTAGGCACTGCACAGAGGAGGTCAGAAGCTACCTGGCTAGAGTTCGAGCTGCAGCCTCACTGGCTTGAAAAACACAACCGGACAAGCACACCTGACAAGATGGAGAATTGGAGGAATGCTTCTGGCATGACCAGGCTCACTCATTCTCTCTCTCTCTCTCTCTCTCTCTCTCTCTCTCTCTCTGTGTGTGTGTGTGTGTAGTGCATATACACATGCCTTCTGGCATTTTTTAAAAATGTATAAATACAGTTTGAGGAAAACTTTTGCCTTTTGCAGTTTGTAGGCTGTTTTTGCAGCCACAAATCTGTACTGGGTTGGTAAGGGGATAATTCTTTCTTGCACATGATCTTGTCACTCTGTAGTTATAGTGGAAATGATCAAGATGAATGCTATGTTAAGTAGCTCAGCTTCCTAAATGGATAAATAATTAAAGGAAATATGAGGAAAGAAAGTGGATAAATATAGAGAACCCACGAGATGAAAGGCCTTGAATATCCAGTAAAGATCTAGTGGGCATGTGAGCCAATTTCCATTGGCTCTTCTACTTCCTCTACTACTTCTCTCTCTCTCCAAATTTACAAATACCCGTTTCCTGATTGGTTAATTTTCAAAGTGGTAAACCCAAATGGGGACCTAATTCATTATCCTGGGCACATGAATAATATGGTCAAATGGAAGCCATCACTGTCCTTCTCAGATCCCCTCAGGCCTTATCATTTCTGTGCCTGTGGCTTGACTTCTACTGCTAGCATCTGCATCTTTCTGTCTGAAGACTGACTTTCTCGTGCAGTAAGAAAGAAGCATTAGGAATTAATGCACCCTGGGGGAAGTCTTTATGTGATCGTGATGACTGTTCATGTGTGTTCTCTTGCCCCTTGGGCGAGATCACTGTGAAAGGTGTGTTTTATACTGGCTCCCAGAGTTCTGCAGTGGAATTAAGCTCTGGTTTTCCAGGGTTGTAACTTGCCCTTTATTGCCTGCCTTCCATTCCCTGTTTCACATCCTCATTTCCCTCCTGGTGTTTACTGGGATCACCCAGATAAAGTACTTGCACTCAGAATTTTGCACCTCAAAGGTTACAAAGTGTGTGGTTCAATTTATAGAACATTTTTGAAATGAGGAAATTGTAGAAATGCAGAACAGAGCCTGGTTGCCAAAGTTTAAAAATAAAGAAGGAGGTTGTTATAAAAGATCAACATGGGATCAGCAGATGGTGTAATGGTTACATCACTGGTCTCCCATATAGTTAACTGCACTTCGAGTCCCTTACCCGGCAACTTAAGACCCTGGGCATATATGCATATGTGCCCAAAATCCCAAGAGGAGAATGGAGGAGAGGGGATTGCAGCATGTCATCCCCCCAAGAGGTGATTTCTTGTTTTCTGTCTCTGTCTCTCCAGCAAGTACATGCACCCTACAGCAAAAATCTCTCTCTCAAAAAAAAGAAAATACCAGGAACCAGCAGTTAGTGTAATGGCTATGTCGCCGGATTCCCACGTAGTCGACTGCGGTTCGCATCCCGGACCCGATGGCTTAGAACTCACGCCGGGCATGTGTGCGTGCATGCCCAAGATCCCAAGAGGAGAATGGAGGAGAAGGGATTGCAGCGTGGCCATTCCCCCTGGGGGGTGATTTCTTGCTTTCTGTCTCTATGTCTCTCTCTGTCTGTCTGGCGAGCGCACGCGCCCTATAGCGAAAACCTATCCAAAAAAAAAAAAAAAAATACCAACACAAGGTATTCTTGTGGTGATGGAACTGTTTTTTATCTTTACACTGATTTGGATACACAGACCTACATGGATGATAATAAACTACATAGAAGTAAGTACAGACATATGTGCAAATACAAGTAAATCTGATTAAGATAGGCTGGATGGTCTGTGATATCATACTACAGTGCAAGATAATACTATTAGGGAAAATTGGAGAAAGGATACACAAACTTTCTCAATTGCTTCTTATGATTTCATGAGATCTATAATTATATCAAAATAAGAAGCTTAATTTTTAAAAATTGCTCCTAGTTTTTGTTTTGCTTTTTTTAGGGAGAGACTTTTGCTATTGGGTGTGTGTGCTTGCCAGAGAGACAGAAAGTGAGAGATCATCCCCCAGGGGAGATGACCACACTGCAAGCCCTTCCCCCTCTCTTCCTCTCGGGATCTTGGGCACGCACATGCCCAGTGTGAATTTTAAGCCACTGAGTCCAGGACTCAAACTGCAATCAACCACAAGGGAGTCCAGCTACGTAAGCATTACGCCATCTGCTGGTCCAAATTGCTCCTAGATTTTAGTCATCGAAATAATGCATCCTAGGCCAGCTGGTGGTGTAGTGATTAAGGTGGCTGAATCCCACATGATCGGCTGCACGGTTTAAGTCCCAGACCCAGCAGCTTGAAAAAACATGTCAGGTACATGTGTGTGCATGTCCAAAATCCCAAGAGGAGACTAGAGAAGAGACTGTGGAATGCCCATCCCTCCTGAAGAGTGAGTTCTCACTTTCTGTCTCTCTCTTTCTCTTTCTCTCCTCTCCCCTCCTCTCGTGAGCACATGAACCCAATAGCTAAAACTAAAAAAAAAAAAAAAAAAAAAAAAAAAAAAAAAAAAAGCATCGGCAGATATCTTAATATATAAAGTTGAGGCAAAGATCCCAGGCCTCATGAATTCTGCCACACCCAGTTCCTGCATTATGTAGCGTAATAGTGCACGATTACGATCAAAAGCACTAGGAATCATCTGGATTGAACTGTTTGCTGTTGACAAGGGATCATGAAGTGCAGAAGGGTCAGAGAGAAGGTGGCAGCACTTCCTAAGAGGAGCATGTTTTCCCTGTCTTACAAATGGTCCACAAGCAAGTGAGAAATTAAAGGGCAGAACAGGCTATCATCTGTGGATGAGATGCCAAGTTATTGTTCACCATCAAAAAGCCCACCACCAGCTTCAGTGGCCCCAGCAAGGAAACTGCTGCTGCTATTTCCCATGTAGTCACTGTGGGTATAAAGTGAGGGCGGGGCCCACAGGTGGCATGGTGATTAGGGCACTGGATTCCCACATGGTCGACCATGGTTCAAGTCCCAGGCTTTCTCACTTTCTCTCTCTTTCTCTGTCTCTCCCTGCATGTACCCTATAGCAAATTTTTAAATAATAATAATTAATTAAATTAATAATTATTTTAAAAATAATAAGGGGAGGCAGCAGGTGTTATGGTGGTTGAGGCACTGGACTCCCACATGGCCAACCGCAATTTAAGTCCCGGACCTTTCTCACTTTCCCTCTCTTTCTCTTTCTCTCTCTCTGTCTCTGGTGAATGCATGTGCCCTGTAGAAAATTTTTAAATAATAATAAATAAAATTAAATAAATGTTTCTTTTAAAATATTAAAAAAGAAGAAGAAAGGGGAACAGGGCTGGTCCTATAGCCTAGTGGTTAAGAGAGTTGGATCACACATGGCCAACCACAGTAGGAATCCTCACCTTGGTGACTTGTAAAACATGTCAGTCATGTGCACATGCAGGTCCAAAATCTCGACAGGGTAGAGAAGTGAAGAAGAGATAGCAGCGTGACCATTCCAAGGTGCTTTTTCCTTTCCCTTTCCTTTTCCCTCTCTCTCTTTGTCTCTCTCTCTCTCTGTGTCTCTCTCTAGAGAGCACAGAGACACACACACCTCTAGCAATTAAAAAAAATGAAGAGGCATTCACTATTTCTTATAAAAGTATTACAATTCCCTTTTTAAAACAATGGCAATAAAATCATTATTTTACAGATAAAGAAATTGAAAGGCAGAAGCAGGAAGTGAATGGCCATCTCAGAGTTAGTAAATGACAAAGCCAGGACTCAAAACCAAGTTTTCTAACTCAAAGGCCAATACTCCCTCCAAGGCCAGCTACACTGCAGCTACTAACAGCTTTAGACAGCCTTTGGCTAATAACTATACAGAACACTCTAAGTTGCAGAAGAAGGAGTTGTATGCTTAAATTGATCATTCTCACATTTCATCCTGTGGATTTTGGATTCTAGTTTGGAGAGATGAACGTTTGAGTCTGTATGTAGAAAAATTGTGTGGCATGTGACTATCTGATTTCATTCATAACATACACAATGCTTTCAAGTACACTTGATTCTCGCACAGTCCTGTAACATAGGTAAGACTGAATGTGTTGTAAGCATTTGTAAAAATGAGAAAATCAAGGCTCAGTGAGGTCAAGTGACTTGCCAGAGATGGCACAGTTTTATATTAGAGGTGGAGGTGGAACAAGAACTTACATTCTCTATCTGTGGGCTTTACATGCCTCTTTTTCTATTTTATTCATCTTCTATAATACATACAAAATAACATATATTGTGATCAGCCGCTCAGTTGAAGATCTTGAACATCGCCATTCATTTTGAAGGGCCATGGACTGCCCTCCCCATGGGCCATTCATCCATTCATGTACTCCCCCACTCCAGTGATCATCATTTGCATAAAACCTTTGGGACGATGCCCCCAAGTTGTACCCTTGGCAACCCTGCCCTCAATCTTGGACCATGCTGGTCATCACCTTGCCTTTCTTGATACTTCACCACTTATCATTATTACTCTAAAAATATATTATCTGATTTTGCCTGCTTTTTACAATTTTTAAACAGATTAATACTGTTCATAGTCTTTACAAGCAAACTTGCATTTTCACCTCATATTTTGTTTGACAGTTGTATCTGTGTTTGTGTGAGTAGCTGTCATCCATTCATTGTCCACTGTAGTGTGATATTTCACAGTAAGAATTCCCACGATGTGTTTGTCTAGTCTCCTGTCACTGAATCAGGGTTGCTTCCAGGTTGAGGTTATCATAAGTGATGCAACTTCTTGAGCCAGACAGTGGTGCATCAGTAAGACATGATGCTCTGCAAGATTGATCCACATGGGAAGGTTATGAGTTCACACCTGGAGACCTCCCTGAGCATGCTGGGCATACACATGCCCATGATCCAGGGCTGGCTAGTGCTGGAGGTGATCACAGCATCAAGACCCTGTTCAGAGTGCTCTCTCTCTCTCACTCATGGAAAAAATAAATAAAAGTTTATAAATGCACAATGCAGTTACAAAAATTCTTGTATGTGCCCCCCGAACTATAGAAGCAAAAGTTTCTCCTAGGTATGAAAGTAGGCATGTCATTGCATGGTCATATGATTTATACATCTTTAACATTACTAGATCATTTCACTTTTTCCAAGGTTTTGTACAAATTTACATTTTGATCAACAGTGCGTTAAGAGTTTCTGCTTTATTCACATCCTCAGAAACCCTTGGTATAATAAAACATTGGTATTTTTTTTCTTTTTACCACTATAGTGAGTATTGTGAAAGTTGTCAGAAAAACAGAGGAGTCATTTGTGACAATTTGTGTTAAACTCTGACAAAACAGAGCTGGGGCAGGCCATCGAGGAGATGTTTCTCACGGATATGCCTCATAACAGAAACAATCACAAGGACTCCTTCTGCAAAGACATCTGGCCAGAAATCACCTGTCCTACTGGTAACAGCTGATGCCAGCAACAATGTCAATTACAAAGGGTGGCGTCAGCTCACCCTCCTTTCTAATCCCAAAGTGATGATGTGACTCTCCTCTCTCATAGTTTTGCCTTTAAAATCATCCTGAAATCTCTAAGAACAGAGTCTGTATATCCAGGGCAACGTGTCTATCGTGGCACCCAGAAGCCATCCTCAACCCTGGCCCAGATAAACTCCTTTTGCTTTTTATACTTTGCCTGGGGGTTTCTCTTCAATTGACAGCATAAAACCTCACTGTGCCTCATTATGGTTCTAATGTCCGTGACTACTAATAAAGTTCGGTATCTTTCCATAATTTTGTGGTCATTTCTGTTTCCTCTCCTGTGAGATAGCAGGTCATATCATTAGCCTATTGTCCTGTATGTTGCTTGCTTTTTGTTATGGATTTTTAAAGAGAATTTATATTTCTTTGTTAGAAATATTGCAGTTTTTTTCTCTCAAGTTGAGTCTAGTGTTTGCTTTATTTCTAATTGTTTTAAAATTTATTTACATTTAATCACATATCTTTCCCATATACATTTCTTTTTCAACACAAATACCATGCATGTCAGTCAAGACAAAGATATTACTGTATACATTATCAGAGCAAATAGCTTCTCATATTTTGTCAATTAAGCATACTTTTACCAGTTTTTTCTTTTCCCTTTCCTCTCCTTCCCTTCCATACTAAACTTTTTTTATTGATTCACAAAAGATCTTAAGCGAAAAATATGGACAAAGCTAGAATCTAGTGACAAGTGCACTATAATATTTTTCTAAAACATTTTTTCTCTCTCTATTCCTCCTTTTAAGAGGTATAAACTAATTCATTTGCAAAAAGAGAAAAATGTTCATCTCAATTTGGTGTTATTTGCACAGAACCCTGTAAGAATTCAATTCATGATGCAAGGTAACAGATACTATTGTATCACTGAATTTATGCAGATAACCATTCTGCCACAAAATAAGAATGCTCACAAATATTTTCCAATTGCAAAGGGAGGGAAGAAAAAGGGAAGGGAGAAAAGTTTATGTTTTAATTTTTAAAATTCTTTTTTTTAACAAATTATTGAAGCTACCAACAACTCAAAGAAAACAAATCCATAAATCTGGAAGACAAAACAGGAAAAAATCAGTAATGTTTTTTAAAAAAAAGTCATAGAATTCTATTTTGCCAGTTCAGTCTTATGTAATCTCTCTTTTGTTGAATTTGCAGTGTTACTGTGGTCTGACCTTTCCATTAACATTCAACATTATTATTGATATTTCAGAACTTGTCCCTACTATTAAGTTGGCCTTTTTCTTGGTCATTTGTTGTTCTCTTATTTGTCTGTCTGTCTTTAGTTTTCCTGGTATAGTAGTCCCTTCAGAACTTCTCAAAGAGCTGGTCTGATGTTGGTAATTCTTTCTGTTTTTATCTGAGAATGATTTTATTTTTTTCTTCCCATATGAAGAATAATCTTGCCGGATATACTATTTTTGGTTGAAATTGTTTTTCACTTAACGCTTTGCATATATTTTCCCATTCTTGCCTTGACCACATTTTTTCCGAGGAGAGATCCAATGTTAGCCTGAGGGGATATCCTTTGAAAGTAACCTGATGTTTTTGTCTTGCCAATTTTAGTATCTTGTCTCTGTGGTTTTGGTCAATCTTGCTATGACGCACCTTGGAGAAGATCTTCTTGGGTTGATTCTACATGGGGTCCTTTGTATTTCTTAGGTCTGTATACTTGAATGCCTCTCTAGGTTTGGAAAGTTTTCTTCCAGGATTTCATGGACTAGATTATCAATGCCCTGATTAGTTCTTAACCTGGGATACTCATTATCCAGATTGGGTGTCTAATGGTATCTAGTATTACTCATACATTATTCTCATTTTGGGGGGTGGTTATTTTCTCAGTCTTTTTGGTGAATTTTTCTAGGTCAGAGGTTCTTTCAGATTGCATCTGAAATTCGATCTTCTGAATAATCTAATATGCTTTTAATAGGTTTTGATTTCCTATATTATAGCTTTCATCTCTAATAGTTCATTTGATTCTTTTTTATGGTGTCTATTTCCTCTTTCAGATCATGGAAGAACTTCTCCATCTCCTGGAACTCATTGTCTCTTTTCTCCTGAATTTTCTGAAGTTCATTGTCTCTCTTTTCTTGCATCTCTGTTAGCTTTGTCATTATGAATATCCTAAATTCTTTATCTGACATTTCTACAAGTTCCATTGTACTATCTGTGAATGATGAAGGGCTGTACTTTTCCCTTAGAGGAGAGATACTTTCATGATTTCCCATATTTCCTGTGCCTCTGCAGTGGTTTCTGGTCATCTGATGGATTACTTCCTACCTGGTTGAAGTTAATTCTGAGTGATAGAGGCGTGGGGAAGGAGATGACTTGCAATATCTTGCAATATTTCTACCGTTCCATTTCCCTGATCCTCACCAAGCAAACCGTGCTTTTGTCAATGGAACTGGATATTGCAAAGGACTCACAGTTTAAAGGGAATAGATGCACCTAGGCTGAGCTATGGGGTTTCAATTAAGAATTCAGAGATGTGTGGGAGGATATGAGTCGTGCTTACTGCAGCTCTGTATCTCTCCCACCTGCTCATTTGGCAGACTCTTTTCTCTGATTTTTAGTCATTTGGTGGTATATTCACATTTGGCTAGTTTGTTAGAGGTTTCTGCTACTGTAAATTCATATGCTTCACTTTACATCTTGATTTTTTTTTAATTTTATTTATTCATTCACTTTATTTTAATTTGATCAGAGAGAGACACAGAGAGAGAGGGCCAGCCATGTGGGAGTGTCCAGCACCTTCACCACCACACCACCTGCTGGCCCCAACATATGCTTCACTTTACTGTGAAGCATTTCTATGCCTATTTCTTCTCTACTACTGTGTCTTGCAACATGGTATCCACAGAAAAGAATTTTAATTTAGATTTATAAAGATGAGTTTATCCCTTTCTGTAGCAGTTAAGTGAGGATTGAGGTTTTCTTATTCTTTTTTCTTTTTTTTTTTTTTTTTGGAGAGTTTTTTTTTTCTTTTTCTTTTTCTTTTTCTTTTTTTTTTTTTTTTTTTT
>NW_006159859.1:8563466-8565719 GCF_000334495.1 Tupaia belangeri chinensis
ATGGCCATGCCACAATCCCTTCTCCTCCATTCTCCTCTTGGGATCTTGGGCATGCACGCACATGCGCCTGGCGTGAGTTTTAAGCCACCGAGTCCAGGACATGAACCGTGGTCAACTACGTGGGAGTCCAGCGACATAGCCATTACGCTAACTGCTGGTCCCGAGGATAGAGGTTTTCTATGACCCTAAAAGTATTCAGATGTTTCACTACTGTGCGCCTAGACCTACCTAGACACTCAATGTGTGGAAGGTGAGAAGCAAGGTGAAAAAGTCAGGTAACAGAAAGGAAACAATGGGGGAAAGAAAAAAAAAAAAAAAGACAAAGCAAAAAAATGAAAAGGGAAAAAAACATTTTTTAAGAAAAAGGTAAAAAAAAATGAGACCCAAACAGTGCATGAAAGGGGTATGGGTAGGCCCACCTCACATGCACATGGATTCTAGCTTTTCCCTGGGTGTTGGGTCAGAAGGAGAGGTTTAGAGCAGAGGCTTTCCAGTTAAAGGGGCAAGGCTAGGCCCACCTCAGATGCAGATGCACATGGATTCTGCTTTTTGCTGGGTGTTGGGCCCGCTTTGCTTATTTTTTGATAAGCAGATCTTAATTTTAATATAAGCATGTTAATCAATCTTTTCATTTACAGTTAGTAATTTAATCTATAATGTGATGAAAGATTTAAAGATAACACTGAATAATCTTCCTGGTATAAACCCAACTTGGTAACTATGTTTGTACGTTTTTTCAGACACTGCTAAATTTATAAATCTATTTAGAATTTTTACATTCATTTTTATGAATGAGATTGGTCTACAATTATTCTTTTCTTATTCTGTTTTTGTTTTTGTTTTTTTGTTGTTTTAAGAGAGATTTTTGCTATAGGGCTGGTGTGCTCCACTGGAATCACAGCGAGAGACAAAGATTCAAAAAGTAAGAAATCCCCTCCCCCCCCCCTCCGGGAGGGATGGCCATGCTGCAATCCCTTCTCTTCTATTCTCCTCTCAGGATTTTGGGCATGCAAGCACACGCACCCAGCATGAGTTGTAAGCCAGCAGGTCCAGGGCTCAAAACACAATTGACTATGTGAGAGTCAAATGACATAATCACTACTCTATCTGCTGGTCCCATTCTGTTTGATTTTGATTTAAAGATTGTACCAATCTTTTATAATGCATTTAAAAGAAAATAAAATTTTTCTAAAATTGATAATGCTGGGCTGATTCCATGGCCTGATGGTTAAGGCAGTCATATCCCACAAAGCCAACCACACAGTTCAAGTCCCAGTCCCAGTAGCTTGAAAACCACATCAGTGCATGAGTATGCATACCCAAAATCCCAAGAGGAAGAAGAGATGGAGGAGAAGGGATTTCAACATGACCACTCCCCAAGAGGGTGCACACTCCTTTCCCTCTATCTCTGTGGCTCTTTCTGGTGAGCACATACACCCTCAAAAAAAAATGACTTTCTTGTATATTTTCTAGAAAACAATGGAAAAATTCTCTCGTGCTTTCTTTGTGGAATAGTACATAGCTACCAATTCAATATCTTCAGTGTTATAGAACAATTCAGGTTTTAAAATTGACCTTCTTAAGTCAATTACGGTAAAGATTTTTGTAGAATTTTCTCTCCTTTGTTTCAAATTTTACTGGCATAAAGTTATTGGAAATTTTCTCTTATCTTTTAAATCTTCTGTATCTGTATTTATGTCCTTTTTATTCCTTATCTTGTTTTTCTGTGGCCTTTTTCTTTTTGACATAAATCTTGCCAACTATTTGGTAATTTTACTAGTATTTCAAAGAGTGAACTTTTGACTTCTTAATTCTCTTTATTTTATCCTATTTTTAACTTTATTATAATTTCTCTTTTATCTTTAATATTTCCTTCCCTTTATTTATGTTTATTCTCCTGTGCTTTTATTAATTTCTAAAGAGATTAAATTTGCTCAATATTATAATATAAATATTTAAGAACATTTGTGTCCCACAAGTACTCTTTGTTTTTCCTTTTAAAAACAATTTTAATTAGCAAATAACAATATTTTTTTTCAGGTTTTTGTTTGTTTTTGTTTTTGGTAGTTTTGCTATAGGGCACATTCACTCACTGGAGAGAAAGAGAAATAGGGAGACAGGGAAAGTAAGAGATCATTCCCCAAGAAGGGATGGCCATGCCATAATTCCTTCTCCTCCATTCTCTTCTCAGGCCTTTGAGCTTGCACGCACACACACCCGGTGTGAGTTTTAAGCCATCAGGTCTGGGACTTG
>NW_006159859.1:8566846-8576917 GCF_000334495.1 Tupaia belangeri chinensis
TTTTCTATGACCCTAAAAGTATTCAGATGTTTCACTACTGTGCGCCTAGACCTACCTAGACACTCAATGTGTGGAAGGTGAGAAGCAAGGTGAAAAAGTCAGGTAACAGAAAGGAAACAATGGGGGAAAGAAAAAAAAAAAAAAAGACAAAGCAAAAAAATGAAAAGGGAAAAAAACATTTTTTAAGAAAAAGGTAAAAAAAAATGAGACCCAAACAGTGCATGAAAGGGGTATGGGTAGGCCCACCTCACATGCACATGGATTCTAGCTTTTCCCTGGGTGTTGGGTCAGAAGGAGAGGTTTAGAGCAGAGGCTTTCCAGTTAAAGGGGCAAGGCTAGGCCCACCTCAGATGCAGATGCACATGGATTCTGCTTTTTGCTGGGTGTTGGGCCCGCTTTGCTTATTTTTTGATAAGCAGATCTTAATTTTAATATAAGCATGTTAATCAATCTTTTCATTTACAGTTAGTAATTTAATCTATAATGTGATGAAAGATTTAAAGATAACACTGAATAATCTTCCCAGTATAAACCCAACTTGGTAACTATGTTTGTACGTTTTTTCAGACACTGCTAAATTTATAAATCTATTTAGAATTTTTACATTCATTTTTATGAATGAGATTGGTCTACAATTATTCTTTTCTTACTCTGTTTTTGTTTTTGTTTTTTTGTTGTTTTAAGAGAGATTTTTGCTATAGGGCTGGTGTGCTCCACTGGAATCACAGCGAGAGACAAAGATTCAAAAAGTAAGAAATCCCCTCCCCCCCCCCTCCGGGAGGGATGGCCATGCTGCACTCCCTTCTCCTCTCAGGATTTTGGGCATGCAAGCACACGCACCCAGCATGAGTTGTAAGCCAGCAGGTCCAGGGCTCAAAACACAATTGACTATGTGAGAGTCAAATGACATAATCACTACTCTATCTGCTGGTCCCATTCTGTTTGATTTTGATTTAAAGATTGTACCAATCTTTTATAATGCATTTAAAAGAAAATAAAATTTTTCTAAAATTGATAATGCTGGGCTGATTCCATGGCCTGATGGTTAAGGCAGTCATATCCCACAAAGCCAACCACACAGTTCAAGTCCCAGTCCTAGTAGCTTGAAAACCACATCAGTGCATGAGTATGCATACCCAAAATCCCAAGAGGAAGAAGAGATGGAGGAGAAGGGATTTCAACATGACCATTCCCCAAGAGGGTGCACACTCCTTTCCCTCTATCTCTGTGGCTCTTTCTGGTGAGCACATACACCCTCAAAAAAAAATGACTTTCTTGTATATTTTCTAGAAAACAATGGAAAAATTCTCTCGTGCTTTCTTTGTGGAATAGTACATAGCTACCAATTCAATATCTTCAGTGTTATAGAACAATTCAGGTTTTAAAATTGACCTTCTTAAGTCAATTACGGTAAAGATTTTTGTAGAATTTTCTCTCCTTTGTTTTAAATTTTATTGGCATAAAGTTATTGGAAATTTTCTCTTATCTTTTAAATCTTCTGTATCTGTATTTATGTCCTTTTTATTCCTTATCTTGTTTTTCTGTGGCCTTTTTCTTTTTGACATAAATCTTGCCAACTATCTGGTAATTTTACTAGTATTTCAAAGAGTGAACTTTTGACTTCTTAATTCTCTTTATTTTATCCTATTTTTAACTTTATTATAATTTCTCTTTTATCTTTAATATTTCCTTCCCTTTATTTATGTTTATTCTCCTGTGCTTTTATTAATTTCTAAAGAGATTAAATTTGCTCAATATTATAATATAAATATTTAAGAACATTTGTGTCCCACAAGTACTCTTTGTTTTTCCTTTTAAAAACAATTTTAATTAGCAAATAACAATATTTTTTTTCAGGTTTTTGTTTGTTTTTGTTTTTGGTAGTTTTGCTATAGGGCACATTCACTCACTGGAGAGAAAGAGAAATAGGGAGACAGGGAAAGTAAGAGATCATTCCCCAAGAAGGGATGGCCATGCCATAATTCCTTCTCCTCCATTCTCTTCTCAGGCCTTTGAGCTTGCACGCACACACACCCAGCATATTTTTCAAGCCACTGGATCCAGACCTCAAACCATGCAGTCAACCAGGTGGGATCCAGTTGCCTAATCTCTGTGTCACCTGCTGGCCCGATCTTTTTAGGTTTTAAAACATTTCATTTGTATATTTGTAATAAATTTGCACTCCAATCATTAAAATCATTTGAAACACCCCCTGCCCCCCCCCCGACCACCATCAGAAAAAAAAAAAATGGCAGTCAAATTAAACTTCATCTTACAGATTCGCAAGACACCTTGGACCAGTTTGGCTCTTGCTCTGGATTTCATCATCATCCCACTCCGTTTCTTCACTCAGCAACATTCAAGTTCTTTTCCTTCCTTGACAGGCAGACAGACAGAGACAGGCAGGCACACCTTTGCTGTCCGCAGTTCTCTATTCTTTGATGTGAAAGCGGCAGCGGTCATTTAAGCTTGACCCAACCTCATGGCATCTTACAAAGTTAAACAGGTAAAAGAAGCAAAATAAGAAGGCAGTGCTTGTGGAATGTACCGTGCATGGTGCTGGCACAGGCCTCATTATGATTCACCCCCTTGCTTCTCCTGCTCGATCGTTTCTCTGAAAGACAGTGAATTTTGCTCTTGCTTGCATTTTTGTCTTCTTCAATTCCCACTTATTAAATTTCTCAATCTCAGCCATATCAGGATTGTCAAACATGATTACAGAGGAAGTGGAGCGAGACATGCTAGAGAGAGAAGTCTGGTCTCTGCAGTTGCCACAGCAAAGTCTGATTGTATATATAATATTTATGTTATTAGGTACATTTATTCCTTGAACAATAAATTAAATATTTCACAATTAACTATGTACTGATCTCCTTTCACCATGTTTAACCTTATAGTCTATTTTATCTAAAAGTAATATGGCTAAACCAGCTTTCATTTTGTACATACTTGTCTATCTATTCCCACCTTTTTACATTCAAACTTTCTGTTTTTGGAGAGGTTTTCGCTATAGGGCGCATGCGCTCGCCAGACAGACAGAGAGAGACAGAGAGACAGAAAGCGAGAAATCACTCCCCAAGGGGGATGACCACGCCGCAATCCCTTCTCCTCCATTCTCCTCTCGGGATCTTGGGCACGTATGCACACGCGCCCGGTGTGAGTTTTAAGCCACCGGGTCCAGGACACGAACCGCGGTCGACTCCGTGGGAGTCCAGCAACATAGCCATTATGCTGACTGCTGGTCCTGACATTCAAACTTTTTATATTGGTTTGCTTGAGTGTGTGTGTGTCTGTGCATGCATATGCATGTGTTATCCAGCCTGACAAGGTTTGCTTTTAACTAGAGAATTTAGCTAAATTATTTTTATTGAAAACATACACATTGGAATTCGTTTTTTATACTTTCATTTTTATCTTGCTTTTCTGTTTTTCTTTTATCCTCCCTTGCCTTCGGTCTTAAGTTCATTATTACATTGCTAACAGAAATACCCAAGACTGTGTGATTTATTAAAAAGCAAGGTTTATTGACACAATTCTGTTGGGTGGAAAGTCCAAAGTCATCACAAAATGGCAGAAGGCAGAATCTTGAGCAAAGCAGAGCATGATCTGTAGTCATGTGGCGCTGCTTGCTTCATTTCCTCTGCTTAAATACATACTGGAACTCAGTCATGGGCGCCCCACCCCAGATTACTTTCTCACATTCGAAGGCCCCACTCTGGGCCACTGTGAAGGGATTAAGATTTCTCTTCACACTTTTATAATACAACTAAGTCCCAACATGTGAACTTTTGGAGGACATCTAAACAGCACCCACTAAGGCCAGATTGGAAATCATGAACCTTGAGGGGACATACCTTTATCTAAACAATAACACTTTCTTTTGGATTAATTGATTTTTCACCCTTCTTTTTTATTCTCCTTTAACAGCTGGAAATATATAGACATTATTTCTATTTGTTTTATGTCTTTCCAGAAACTTGACATACATATTTAATAAAATCCAAAATTAATTGGCATCTTTATCATCAACCAAACAATACATGGAATTTGGAAAGTTTTGAATACAATGATCACCATTACTTGGCCCATTTATGTAATACCATATTGTCCAATAGAAAAACCTAGACCAGAGCAAAGGGAGTCAGGAGTACAGGGGGAAAATGGAGCAGGATACCTGTTTAATACAGTGATCCCTGCAGGCCTCATCGAAAAAGAGAGTGTTAGTTAGCTATGCAGACTTTGGGGGAGCAACATTCCAGGCAAAGAAATCAGCAAGTACCAAAGCACTAAAAAAGGAACAAGCCTAGAGAACTCTCAAGACAGCAAAGAGACCAGTACCGCTAGTGCAGAGTGAGCTGGAAGGGAGTACAAGCAGACGAAGTCAGAGAAGCAATAAAGGTCAGCTCAGGTTGGACTTTGTAGGTATTCTAAAGATCAGTGATTTGGGGCTGGCCCCATCTCCTAGTGGTTATGAGAGCTGGATCCCATTTGGCTGGCCATGGTTTCAATCCCCACACCATGGATTGAAAAACATGCCAGGTGTATGTGTATGAATGCCCCAAATCCCAACAAGATGGAGAAAGGGAGCAGGAATTGTGGTGTGACCATGCCCATTTTGAGGGTGCTTTCTCCTTCTCCCTCTCACTCTATCTCTCTGGTGAATGTATGAAAAAGAAAAGATCTGTGGGTTTTGTGCAGAGTTAATAATGTGGAGCTTGTCGGTTTTGAGCAGAGAAGCAAAATAATTTACTTTTAAAAGGTTTCTTGTTGGGCTGACAGGTGACATGGAGGTTAGGGCACTGGATCCCACATGGCTAACTTGGCAGGTTTGAATCCCAGACTCAACAGCTTGAAAGTCCTACTGGGCACATGTGTGTGCATGTCCAAAATCCCAAAGGAGGGTGGAGAATGGATGGCATGCAACATGGCCATCCCCCTGGGTGATTTCTTGCTCTCTCTCTCTCTCTCTCTCTCCCCCCCCTTAGCAAGCACATGTGCTCTACAGCAAAAACAATAAAGTTTCTCCCTTAACACAAATACTAAGCTACTAGAGAACTTTTCTCAAAAATAATGTTTTATTTCTATGCATAAATGAAAATACATCTCATCTGGATAAAAGGAGATGAGGAAATCTCATAGGACAGACACAATTTTAAATATTTGTGTTTCATACAGAGTAAAAAAAAGAAAAAAATTTTGGAGAGGCTTTTGCTATAGGATGCGTGTGCTCGCCAGAAAGACAGAGAGAGATAGAGAGACAGAAAACAAAAAATCACCCCCTTAGGGGGGATGGTCACACAGCAATCCCTTTTCCTCCATTCTCTTCTCAGGATCTTGGGCACACATGCACACACATGCGTCCAGCATGAGTTTAAGCTACCGGGTATGGGACTCAAACCTCGGTCAACTACACGGGAGTATGGTGAGATAGACATTACATCAACTGCTGGTCCCCAGAGTAAAAATATATATATATATTTTTTGGAGAGGTTTTTGCCATAGGGTGCGTGCGCTTGCCAGAAAGACAGAGAGAGATAGAGAGACAGAAAGTGAGAAATCCCCCCCCCCGGGGGGATGGCCACGCCGCAATCCTTTCTCCTTGATTGTCCACCCAGGATCCTAGGCATGCACGCACATACGCCTGGTGTGAGTTTAAACCACCGGGTCCGGGACTCGAACCACGGTCAACTACATGGGAGTCCAGTGACATAGCCATTACACCAACTGCTGGTCCCCAGAGTAAAAAATTTGTAATCAAACCTATCAGTATAAAAAGTGAAAAATGGGCCAGCAGGTGATGTGATGTTTAAGGCACGGGATCCCACATGGCAACTATCCGGTTTTAGTACCAGACCTGGTGGCCTGAAGGTCACACTGTGCACATTTGTACGTGTGCCCTAAATCTTGACAGGAAAATGGAAGAGAAGAGATTGCGATGTGGTCATCTCCCTTGGAGGGTGATTTCTCACTTTCCTTCTCTCTCTATCTCTCTGGTGAGTGCATATGCTCTATAACAGAAAGAAAAAAAGTTAAAAACAGGGCCAGCAAGTGGTGTGGTGGTTAAGACACTGGATCCTATATGGCCAACTCTGCAGTGCAAGTCCTAGATGAGGTGGCTTGAAAAACACACTGGGCTTATGTGAATGTGTGCCCAAAATCTTGAGAGGCAAATGGAGGAGAAAGAATCCCAGCACAGCCATCCCTCTGGGGGATGATTTTTGCACTCCTTTTATGTCTCTCTCTCTTTCTAGCAAGGACACATGCCCATTACACACACACACACACAAAGTTAAAAACATAATTGATCAGTAAGAAACATTATTCCCTAATTGCCCAGAGTACCACAGTTACTCCATATGAAAATAAGGAATATATATACAATCTGCTTTGTTCCTTGACAATGCACCATGAAATCTTCTTGTATAAGCAAATATATATCTACATTAGTTTTTGATACATAGACAATATTTCATTAACTAGATGAACTATAATTTATTTTAAAACTATTTTTATTCTCCTATATATTTAAGCTGTTTCCTGTCTTTACTATTATAAATAACAACTTCGCATTTACAATTCCGTTTACTCGTTTCATTACTTCCTGGGTATAATTTCTAGATGTGGTTTTGCTAAGTCGATTTTCAAATTTTCAAGATTCTTCCATCTTTGGAATCTTTTAGCTTATTTAGCTTTATGAAAAATGATTGAATGTATTCTTTGACACAGTCCCCCCCACCCTGTTGGTCAATAAATCCAAGTATTACCCAAGCTGTATGGTGCCAAAGAGTATTTAGCCAGGTGTGGACAGAGAAAGAACAAGCCAGCCATCCAGAATCCTTCGGGATGTTTGCATAATGTTCTTCTCCCACAAGGAAAACAAAACAAAGACGCGGCAAAAATTCAAAGAAAACTTTGGAAAGCTATAACCTGCTATTCTTTGGTTTCAGCAGTTTATGATGATTATTATGTCATTTGCAAACGATGGTCCAGGTTATTCTGCTCAGATAACACATATTTCTCTTCTCCAAAGACGCTAGCCCTTTATGTCTTTCTTCTGAATGTTCTTTAAAATGCAGTCTCTGGAGAAAAGAAAAGAATTAAAAACAAGGAAGAATTTCTGGCAGAACAGTATGGTCTGCACCATTAAATGTGCTCTGTCTTTCCTCCTCGTTTCTCCCTTAGTTCATAACTCTTTAGGGAAAAAAAAAAATACTTACTGATAGAAATATTCTCCTTAATCTCTGTGTAGTTTAATTTGGAAATATTCCTAGACCAACATGGCAAAATAATTTAGGTTAAGTAAAAACGGTGAAGTTGACCTTGACCACAATTCAAGTAATCACTCAAGGCTGGCTCTGTCAGAAGCGCTGGAGACCTGAAGGCAGGGCTGTGGCCCCAGGAGGAAGGCTGACCCCTTTACCTCCTTGAATGTCAAGGGCATGCTGGCTGGAGGGGGTGTTCAAAGTGTGGGGTGGTATTCTAAAAAGAGCACCAAACTGAGGATATAATGGGTTTTGGTTTGTGGTTTGAGACCCAACTATTCAACTTGGACCACAACACCATTTAGAAGCATTACAGTTTAGTGGGCAATAATAGCCTGACTTTGGAGTCAAGCAAAGGAAAACTGGAAGGACTTGTCCCAAAACTCAAGAAGGCTGGAAAATGAAATTTCTTCATGTCTGAAAGTAAAACATTAATCTCCAGAAAGACTCTCTTAAAAGCAGTTGCGCTGTCAGTGAAGAAGAAGATGGCAGCTGGCTTTGAACACCTCGGCCATTTCTTAGGGCTCTGATCATGGGTAAGTTACTGAACCTCTCTCAGCCTGGGCGTCCAACTCAGCAAAAGAGGGATAATAATGCTACCTCATGGTGCTGCTGTGAAGTTTAAATGTGTAAAGCATTCAACACATGCTTGACACAGAATGCCTTAGCTATGATTATATTATGATGATTCTCATCTGTGAAATAAAAACATGGTATTCGAAGATTACTACAATTTCTTTCTTTTTTTTTAGAGAGATAGAGAGATTTTTACTGTAAGGTGTATGGGTTGGCCGAAGAGACACAGAGAGAGAGAGAAAAAGAAAGTGAGAAATCACGCCCCAGGGGAGATGGCCATGCCACCATAACTTCTCCTCCATTCTCCTCTCAGATTTTGGGCACGCACATACACATCCCTGGCATGAGGTTTAAGCCACAGTGGTAGATGACATGGGAGTCCAGCAACCTAACCATTATGCCATCTGCTGGTCCCAATGATTACTACAATTTCTTCTCATTGAATTCTAATTTGAATATCTTAAATTTATATACCATGCAAACACAAAATCTACACGTATATTAAAGTTCTAGCCATAGCACTTTAAGTTAAACTATATATCCTGTAACTTGCAAATTATTCTCAAATAAATATGATCATACAGTTAAACGTATGTCACCATATCCTGCAACAATGCCTTTGGCTTCCATTTAACCCAATGAGGTATGGAATCTACACATTCAAATCTCTCCCCCTATACTCTGTGAGCTTGTTTTTTTACAGTACTCTCTCTTCTCAGCCCTCTTTAGCTTCAACAGTTTTCTTGATGTCCCATTGAATATGTTATCCCAACTCAGGGCCTTTTTACTTGTTTCCTCTTCCTGGAATGCCCTTTGCATAGTTATTTATTTACATGGCTTGCTCCCACACTTCACTCAAGTCTCCTGTCAGAAAGGCTGTCCCTGACCACAGTTATATCAGTCTCTAGCCCCATATATTACCCCATAAATTATATACACATATATTCTTGTTCATGCTCCTCCCTATAAAGTATGTTCCTTGATAGGAAAGATTTTGTTCCTGTTCCTGTCTGTGTCCCCAGAGTCTGGGAGAATGCCTGGCACATAGCAGGATCACAGTAGGTATTTGTTATTTGGATGGATGTATGAATGCATGTGTTAAGTAGCAGATATGAGCAGCCCTTCACCCCAGCCCACAGGATCAGTCTGGCCTCCAGTCAACAATTCCTGATAGGAGGGAGTATCAGCCACCCTTCAGCTTCGATGCCAAATATCTGCCTGCCTTGCCTCTCTCAAGGCCAAATTGCTGCAAACTGCTGTTTGCCTCAAGGCAAAATATGGGCACTCATCTGTGGCATATGCTTTAACTACCTGTACTCACTTAGCATGTATTAGCATTGCAGTTCTGACCCCACTTCACCATGGGCTTTCATGATGCATTCTGGGAAAATGCAGTTGCAGAAGTGTATAGGTTATGTAAGCCTCTGACTATCAATCAAAGATAGCCATGGGAAAAGGACACGTGCTCAAACTATTAGAGCAAAATGAACCCAATTCCTTGTTTTCAATCTAAGAATTCAGGGGGAAAATAATCTGTACTGTGAAGCAAGGCAAAAATGACTGTATTCCTAAGCTATGAATTAGTGCCTATCTTCATTTAGCTCAAGGGAGAGTCTAAGAAGAAACATCAAAAATCTATCTGCCCCTCAGTTTTCCATTCAAAGAGAGAGAAGATGGGGTTCTACTTCTTCCTATGGGCTTGCAGCTCACATTTTTCTCTTTTTCATTCCATAGTGAACACAACAGTTTTAGGGAGTCTTCACTAAGCTAACTATAAATAGGTAAATTCTAGCCCAACCTAAAATCTTTTCTCCTTGCTCTCTTTGTACAACCAGTGGAACGTGTGCCTGAATTAAAAGTGTTCCTGTCAGTTGAAGTAATTAAAGTTCCTAATAAACCTGATTACTAGGTATGTTTCTTAAGAAGAAGGTAGCAGATTCCTTTTTATTCCTTAATTTGCTCTCACGAATATTTCATTTATTCGTTTTTTACAAGGCGATTGTGGTCCTTGGATCTTGGTGTCTGCTGACAAAGATTGAAGACAGACACCATCGGATAAGCAGAGAGTATAGAAACTCTATTTGCCTAAGCAAAGCAAAGTACACTCTCAAGAAGGGAGAGTGGCTGGCGAAGGTCAGACCAGCCAGCCTCAGGGTTATCTGGACCTTCTCTCTCTCTCTCTCTCTCTCTCTCTCTCTCTCTCTCTCTCTCTTTCTCTCTCTCTCTTTCTCCT
>NW_006159859.1:8576988-8581128 GCF_000334495.1 Tupaia belangeri chinensis
CTCTCTCTCTCTCTCTCTCTCTCTCTCTCTCTCTCTCTCTCTCTCTTTCTCTCTCTCTCTCTCCTCTCTCTCTCCAGCAAGAGCACATACACTTTGGGAAAAAAATTTAAAGAATTCCTAGCATTCGGTGCTAGTCTCATGATTCTTTCCTTCCACACCATTACTATTAATTATTCTGACAGAGAAACAGAGTTCTTGATATTGAAAATGGTTAGGAGGGGAGATGTTCGTGTTTATAGACATTCTCTTCTATTCATCATTAACATCAATGACAAATAGAATCATTTGTTTCAGCAGTCTTTTACTGAATGTCAGTCATGTCACACATCTTGGGGTAGACACCAGAAACCTGGGTCCACCTGAAGCAACTCCTGGACTGGGGAAGTTTTCGGTTTAAGCAGAGGGAACAGAGGAGTGTGACAAAAGAAGGTCGGGGCAGTGGGTTGAAGGTGGTGGTGTGTCACACGCAGGGGCACGTGGAGACCACGCATTCATTCTGCATTTATCGAACGATGTGGTCTAAAAATTTAAACATTTTTCTAAGTTTGTTTTTTATACTGAGCAAGACATACCCTGACAGGATTCCACCACACTGCAACTCTCTTGTCCCCAACCCTCCATCCAGCCAGGACCATGTGCACCCTCAGACATGCCCAGCAAACTCAGGTCGGCTCACGAGCCAAACCCTGGGCTCTCCATGTGGCTTCCGCATCACACAGAGCTTTCCACTACCTGCACCATCATGGCCAGGTCAGTTTAAGCATCTTTAATAATAAGCGCATTGGCCCCAAAAAACTGAAAATCAGCAGGATGCATGTACTCACCAGAGAGAGACAGTGAGAGGGAAAGTGAGCAATCACCCCCTAGGGGGAATGGCCACAACACAATCCCTTCTCCTCCATTATCCTCCTGGGATTCTGGGTGCACATACACACGCCTGCTATGAGTTTCAAGCTGCTGGTCCAGAACTCAATATAGTCCATTATGTGGGAGCCCAGTATCTTAACCGCCACACTACCTGCTGCCCCCCCAAATCAACCGTCTTAATGAACATTAAAATATCCTTGATCCAGAGAGATATTCTGAAAATTCTAACAATTATTTTGAGAATGGGACCAGCAGATGGCATAATGGTTTTGTCACTGAACTCCCACATAGGTGAACTGCAGTTTGAGTCCCAGACCCAGGGGCTTAAAACTCATGCCACAAACATGTGTGTGCATGCCCAAAATCCCAAGAGGAGGACGTAGGACAAAGGGTTGAAGCATGGCCATTCCGGGGGCGGGGGAGGGGGATTTCTTGCTTTCTATCTGTCTGTCTCTCTCTAGTGAGCGCACATGCCCTATAGCAAAAATCTCTCCTAAAATCTCTTTTAAAAAATTGAATTTCTTGTTATAAAATATGTGATTCCCAGAGAGAACTGAAAACAGTACATGTAAAAAGAAAAATATTAGTAATGATCTTAACACCCCAAAATAAATTTTCTAACATTTTGCTGAATATCCATTTTTCCGTTAAAATAATTAAAAGTTATAATGACACATTTATCTCCTGATTTTTTAGTTAACATTATGAAAATTTTTTAAAATCTTTATATTATTAAGGAAAAAAAATCCGAATAACATAACATTGTTACTGGCCAAACTATTAAGTGTGGTTCCATCTCCTCGTGGTTAATGAAATGAGACGCAGAGGCTGGAGAAGGACGTTTACTCTAACCAGTTATGGGAGACCGTCAGCCTGCATCATCACACCATCGCGAAAGGTTTCCACGGTCTCAGTAGTTACAGGTCCAGTATACAAGAAGGTACAAATTATTCCTCACCAGAGTCAACCACTTTCTCCTGAGTAACTACCCTGATCCCTTCAGATACCCACTCCTGGTTTCTCATCTGACCATTCCTCAAACGGCTCTCCCTATGACTCAGCACTCGGAGAGATTGTACTGGTCAGAGGCCTTCCTTAATTTCAGAATGGATGCCGTCCTGATAAACCTTGAACGGGCCTGCTGTAGCATCTCTCATACAATGTATCATAATTTACCACTTGCGTTTTATTTGATATTTTATGTATCTCCGGTTTTTTAACAAAAGTGAACAAATTTGCACAGGAAGCGTTTTTTAAATTTGGGCTTATTTCCCCAGGTTAGTATGATGGTCTTTTGATGTGTCAACCTGGTGAGGCTGCCGTCAAGTGTTAATGGTAAGTATTGCTGGGAGGCATTTTGTAGATGTGAGAGTAAAGTGCATAATCAATTCACTTTCATAGGCAAACTATCCTGGATACTCGGGGTGGGCCGGATATAATAGGCCGAAAAGCCTTAGAAAGCAGAGCTGATTCTTCCTTGGAGAGGAAGTTGCCCCTGTAGACAGATTTCAGTCAGCCTCGTCAGCCCCACAACCCATAAGCTAACTGCTTACAGCCAATCTCCTGCTGGTTCTGTTTCTGTGTGAACCCTGACTGTACAGTCATATTCTCAGAAGTGCACATGTGAGGTCAAAAGCTCATCCAATTAAAAAACCCATAGTAGTATTACTTTGCTCTTAAAACTTTCTCCATGACTTTTAATATACAGTACTTAGATGAGGTCTGACTTGCTCACTAATCTCACATTGCCTACAACTAAACAAGTAGCTGAAATTTTGACTAAAGATCTGTTTTAGGGCAAAAAAAATTTACACGTTCTGAGTTAATTGGTGGCATTTGTTCAACTGTGTGCTAAACAAAGTGTACCAGGACTCGGTCCAAATCCCTACAACAGAGTGTTGGTGTGTGTGCAGTGTCTCAGCTAACACTTCATTATCCAGGCAATCTAAGGACTTCTGTGAGACCATTCTCTCTAATGGACTGATGTTCTAAATGCACTGAGTTCTATTTACAATGTAATATCAAACCTGTACTGAGCAAGAACATTTCACACACACCTATATGCTTAGGTACACATATACTCTTCCCAATATATGTTGCCTGTTAGATATCTTTATTCATCTTGTCATATATGATCCTTTTTGATTTTTCAATTATTCTTTATAATCTCTCTTCAGATTTCATCTGATTTTATGTATCAAAAATTGTTCAAATGACTTTATATTAATAAGAAAATGCTGTAACAGAACAACTGTACATCAATGAAGAGTGTGTAAGCTGATTATAATATCACATATTCTATTCTTATTCTGGACATTTTAATGGAATACAACTATTATAGAAAGAGTTAACCAGTTTATTGTTTTTCCATAAGTGTATATTATTGGCTATATATTTAGATTGTATGTACTATTGCTTATCTACCACAGTGCATGGAAACAACTACAGATTTAGAATAGATGTTTTACATTTTTCAAATTATTTTTGAAAATTGCCATAGGGCAAGTGGCCAGAAATAAAGAGAGAGAGAGGGAGAGGAAAAAAGCATCCCTCCATGGGGAAGGTCATACTACAATCCCTTTTCCTCCATTTCTCCATAATATTGGGATTTAGGGTACACACACACATACTCACATGTGTTTTAATCTCAGAGCTGGGATTCAAAGCACATGATCAGCCACATGAGATCTGGTCCCTTGACCATCAGGCCATGGGGCCAGCCCATGGGGATAAGGGTTTTTAAAATAAATTGTAAAATGTTTTTAAAGTCAGACATAAAATGGGTCCAGCAGATGGTGTAATGGTTACATCACTAGATTCTCATGTAGTCCACTGCAGTTCAAGTGCTAGGCCCGGCAGCTTAAAACTCACACCAGGCACATATGCGTGTGTGCCCAAGATCCCAAGAAGAGAATGGAGACAAAGAGACTATGGCATGGCCATCCTCCCGGGGGTGATTTCTTGCTTTCTCTCTCTCTGTCCCTCTCTGTGTCTCTCCAGTGAGTGCAGGTGCCCTATTAGTAAAAATCTCCCTAAAGAAAAAAAAAAGTGGGGGACCAGCAGTTAGTGTAATGGCCATGTCACTGGACTCCCATGTAGTTGACTGTGATTCGAGTCCCCGACCCAAAGGCTTAAACTCACACCGAGCAAGTGTGCATGTGTGCCCAAGATTCTGAGAGAATAGAGGAGAAGGGATTGTGGCATCGCCATCCCCGCTGGGGCAGGGTGATTTCTCACTTTCTGTCTCTCTGCCTCTCTCTGTCTTTCTGGCAA
>NW_006159859.1:8581152-8592041 GCF_000334495.1 Tupaia belangeri chinensis
AAAAAAAAAAAAAAAAGAAAGAGAAAAAGTGAAGTGAGACATAAGAACTAGACTCATCATGAGGCTCCTCTAAATGTCTTCCAAAGTGAACGTATCTGTGCACTTAAAATTATTATGAAATGAGGAAGATTCCTCATGTATATAAAATGAGCAAGATGAAAAATAGCCTACCATGAGATTATTTATAAACATGATTTTCTCAGAAATGGAACTTAAGTAATGAAAGGGGAGACAGAGTTGGGAAGGCCTAAGTGTCTCACCAAGTTGGAGATGACCATAGTTCACACAGGAAACAACTGTGCAACTGGATCTGAAATTTAGACCTGGACTGTAAGAATGAGGGTAATAAAAATAAAATTACTGGGGCCACCAGATGGCACAGTGGTTATGTCGCTGAACTCCCATGTGGCTGACCATGGTTTGAAATCTGGACCTGGTGGTTTGAAACTCACACTGGGCCTGTATGCATGTGTGCCCAAGATCCTGAGAAGAGCATAGAGGAGAAGGGATTGTGGTGTGGCTATCTTCCCTAGGGGAGGTGATTTCTCATTTTTCTTCTCACTGTCTATGTCTCTCTCTGTCTCTCTTTCTCTCTCTCTCTGACAAGCACATGAGCCCTAAGGCAAAAAACCTCTAAAAAAAATTAAAATGAAATTACTTAACACATGCTGACACAGATAAAGAGGACATGTCTAAGCGTATGACATATCCAAAGTCATGACTGCAAACAACAGAAGTGCTGAATGAATGCCTTCTTTTTTTCACTTTGATAAGCAATTTGAACTGGAAAAAGCAGTTGGTACAGAAAATTCCCTTCAGGGGACCAGCAGTTGGCATAATGGCTATGTCGCTGGACTCCCATGCAGTCGACCACGGTTCAAGCCCCAGACCCGGTGGCTTAAACTCACATCAGGCACATTTGCATGCATGCCCAAGATCCCGAGAGGAGAATGGAGAAGGGATTGTGGTGTGGCCATCTCCCCCTGGGGGTGGGGGGGATTTCTTGCTTTCTGTCTCTCTGTCTCTCTCTGTCTTCCTGGTGAGTGCACATGCCCTATAGGAAAAACCTCTCCGAAAAAACACCCTTTGGTTCTAAGTGCTTTCCATTAAGTTCTCTCCATCCCACCAACCTTTGTGGTGTTACATGGATTATAGTAAGATGAATTTTAGAGGAAAAGATTTTAGACAGAGGGTGCCCTATAAAATCAGCTCCCCTTGGTGAGATGGTATATGAGGACCCTGGCACAATTCCTTAGAACCATTCAGCTGTTCACATTGACACTCTTATTATCAAGCAACTGATCCCAACTTGACCCAGGGCATTTTCCTTCTGAGAATTTAATAAGGTAACTAGCCAATACCAGAATTTCTGCCCACTCAGCAATTATTGGGTTGTTGGAAAAGTCATGACATATTTTTTTCTATGTTTTTCTATGCAAAAATGAGTCATGTCTTCTCCTACAATCCAATACATTCATCAGTGTAAATATTGGCCTCCTGTTAATAAGTTTGATTAAAATGTAAAAGCTTCACAACTTCCCCATAGATGAACTAAGGAACTCAGTATGTATTGACGACAGACCTGGACATCTAGAAAAACAGGGTATTTGTCATATTTGTGCATATATCCCCAGAATAGGTGCTCAATAACTCATTGTGAAAGAAAGAGAGTTAGGGAGGGAGGGAAACTCATGATGATCTCTGAGTTCTGGAAGTTTTTCAGTATTTTAAAGCTTTCACTCTGTCTTAATGGCAGAAAAATGTCTCTTTTTCCAGTTGATAAATACATTAAGTATTAAAGGAAATAGCTATGTATCAATTGGGAATGGTGGAAGAAGAAGAAGAGAAGTTGTTTTAAGATCAAGAAATGCAAATTATTGTCTGGAAAATGAGCTTCAAAATGCTTTATTCAATTGCACATAAAAAGAACCAATAGTAAAATCAAGCATGTTGCACATAAATTATCATATAATTCATAAATATCCACTTTAGTTATTAAACAGTCAGAATCAAGTTTTAGGCAATAACAAAATAACTTTGTGTGGAATATACATATAATTTTCTTTTTAATTAATTAATTTATTTATTTTTAAGTTTGCTATAGGGCATGTGTGCTCACCAGAGAGAGACGGAGAAAGAGAGGGAAAGTGAGGACTCAAATTGCAGTTGGCCTTGTGGGAGACCAGCACCTTAACCACTATGCCACCTGCTGGCCCAATATAACTTAATTTCAAGACAATTCTACATTTGGAATGGCACACTAGGGCGATGACTGAGAGCCACATGTAACTAAAACCGAAATGGACAATCTATAAGTCAGATGTAGGATGTGTGCAGTTTTCCAAGTTCTAAAAAGAAGTAATTTGTTTGAATGGTCTTAATAGTTTTCAAAATTCCAGATTTAAAATAATGTTTATGATAGAATTTTATGCACTTTTTTCTTAAACTATTATTTATTTTATTTATTATTATTATTCAATTTGAGCAGAGAGAAACAGAGAGAGAGAGCGGAAGAATGAGAAAGCAAGCTGCTAGGTCCAGGACTTGAACTACAGTTGGCCATATGGAATCCAGCACCTCAACCACCATGCCACTTGTCAGCTCCCCAAATTTTTATATACTTTTAGTTATTTAAAAGCATTTTTATGATGACAATGGATTACAGGAGCTAGACAGTGACACAGTAGCAAAATACAACACTCTGTGAAGTTGACCCAAACGGGACTCACATTCAGAGACCTCCCTACTCCAGACACATGCATGTCCATGATCTGGGACTGGCTAAGGCTGGGGTGGATTATGCTGTCAAGGCACTACTGGGGTGCTATCTCTCTCACTCAAGGAAGAAATAAAATAAATAAGTTAACTTAAAAAAAAAATCAACCAGTCCTATAGTGCAGGGATTAAGTGCTGTGCATTGGGAGTCAGACCCCACAAGGCCAGCCACAGTTCGAATCCCAGCCTGGGAACCTGAAAAACAGACCAGGAACATATGCATGCATGCCCGAAATACTGATGGGATGGAGGAAAAAGGACTGCAGTGTAACCATGCCCCATAGATGGGGTGCTTTCTCTCTCTCACCTTTTTCTCTCTTTCTCTCTCTGGTGAACACATGGGGCCGCTGGTAATTAAAAAATATTTTTAAATTAATTAACTAAAAATACATTTTAAAAATACAATGTTTTTCAACTTTTCACCACAAATATATATTATGCATATATATTATAAGAATTAATTTAATTGAAGTATTTTTTTCCTTACAGCTCTACCTACCCATAGATTTTAAAAATTTCTTCCATGAGGGAGAAAGATAGAGAAAAAGAGGGAGGCAGAGGAGACAGAGAGATAGCATCTTTAATAGGGTCTTCATGCCATGATCCCCCTTCAAGCTTCAGCCAGGCCTGGAACATGGGCACACACACATGTTCAGGCATGTTCAGGAAGGTGTTCTAGATGAAAATTCAGAACCTTCCCAAACGGGTCAGTCTTTCAGAGAGTTGCGTTACCCTTGTGCCATTGTTTGTCTCCTACCTGCTGACGTCTAGCTGAGAGGTACATAGAACATTAAATAACGCACTGACTTTAAAGATGTTCACTAAATGAAAGGAGTTTACATGATTACTGACCATAAGAAAATAAATCGGAAAACGTTAATAGCATATGAGTAAGTACTCTTATCTCTGCACACTTCATTTTCCAAATAAATAAAATATCATTTCATTGTATCTTTAACTGGTTAACTACTCTCACAAAAACAAAACAAAACAAAACAAAACATCATCATTATCATCATCATCTTTTTAAAAAGTTATTTTAAAGGACCAGCAGATGGTGTAACGGTTATGTTGCTGGACTCCCATGTAGTTGACCATGGTTCGAATCCCAGACCTGCCAGCTTAAAACTCATGATGGGTTTGTGTGCGTACATGCCCAAGATCCCAAGAGGAGAATGTAGGAGAAGGGATTGAGGTGTGGCCATCCCCCCGGGGGGTGATTTCTTGCTCTCTGTCTCTCTTTGTCTCTCTGGCAGGCCCATAGGCCCTATAGCAAAATCTCTCTCTCCAAAAAAGTTATTTTTAGTCACCTTACATTATCCAAAAACACAATTTATTTTAAATATACTAAACAACAAAGGATATTTTTCTATGCATAAAAATAAAAATAGGGGCCAGCAGATGGCATAATAGTTACATCGCTGGACTCCCATGTAGTCGACAGCAAATCAAGTCCTGGACCTGATGGCTTAAACTCATGCTGGGCACATGTGCGTGTGTGCCCAAGATCCTGAGAGGAGAATGGAGGAGAAGGGATTGCAGTGTGGCCATCCTCCCTGAGGGGTGATTTTTCACTTTCTGTCTCTCTGTGGCAGGGTGCCACTGTGCAATGCTGGAGTCATATATGAAAGCCTGGGGTCTGGATCCCAGGTTGATCTGAGCAAGTCAGACAAATGCATCCACTTCTGATCCTGGCTGGTTGGAAGACTAGGTTAAGGTGAATATAGTTAACAACTTACTGTGTACCTCAGAGTATCTAAAAAAAGAGGACTTTAATACTTCGAAACACAAAATAAGGACAAAGAGTTGAGGTGATAGGTATACTAATTACCCTCATTTAGTCACGGCAGATTGTGCTCATGTACCAAAAACATCACATTGTATCCTTACAAATCTGTACAATTACTATAGCTAATTTGAAAAGATCCCATACAAAAAGATAATCCGAGAAGCTAAAACAAAATTATTTAGGGGTTTATTTCCAACAGAACATCAGGGTATTACAAGTATATATGTGCCTTGTAACCCACTCATCTATTTTTTGTTGTTGTTGTTTGGCTTTTTTAGTAGTCAGTAATATGCTAAGATATTTTAAAAAATTAAAAGTTCCATATTTAATTTCTCAAATATATGACCAAATTGCATCACATGTGAGCAGTTACATATAAAAATAGTGTTCAAATGGCTTTGAAAGAGCAAGGAATGCCCTCTAGTGTTTCTTGTTAGAATATCTGTTTTAATAAAAAAAATTATAAATTATATATTTAAATGATATTTTCATTACTATTTTAAAAGTAAACCCATAAACAATATAGAATGTGAATGTATAAAATGGTTTAAATGTTACCCAAAAATGGGAGTGAGAAGACAAATTGTTCTAGCTAAATAATAGATATCATTGTAATATATACACATGGTGATAGAAATCAGCTGTTATGAGAGTTTTCCAGATGTAGAACATACAGCCTGTATATACTATCTTTTATATATATTTCATATATATACATTACTATCTTTCATATATAGTACTATCATTTATATGATTGTGTGTGTGTGTGTGTGTATAGAGAGAGAGAGAGCTCTCACCAGAGACAGAGAATGTGGGAGTAGGGGTAGAAATCACTCCCCAGGAGGATGGCTACACCACAATTCCGTCTCATTCATTCTCCCCTCAAGATCTTGGCTTATACCTTCATGCACCTGGTGTGATTTTCAAGCCTCCAGGTCTGGGACTTGAACTGTGGAGTAGGCCATGTGAGATCCAGCACCTTAACTTCCATGCCAACTAATGGCCCCCTACTACTATCTTTCTAGTTCACACTAAATGAAAGTAGTAACAAGAGTCATTCTTACAGCAGCAATATATAGGTAGTTTGTCCCGAGAGCTACACCTGCGCCTTGACCCTCGGCATGCACACACAGATTCTATGTCTGGAAGATAAAATGCTGTTTCCAAGGACATATTGTACCTCTGCTCTCTTGTCGGGAATGACATGGATGTAGAATGCAGTAAAGGAACACAATGTACCTGGACATGTACCAAACCTGCCATGTCTGTGTGTCTGCTGTAACTTTATACAGTAGCCTCACTCCAAGGATATTAATGCCAAGAATTAAACATGGCAGTGCCTCAGTGGTCAAAACCAGGGCCTCGTCTAGCTAATACAGCATTTCTTAGAAGAAACCAGAATATCAGAATGTGTGTTTTGGATATCTGAGCTTGTCATGACTTAACAGATTCCTGCATGTCATCTCAGTAACTAAGGAAAATGTTATTGCCACAAACAAAAACAATAGAAAATACTTCAGGTGACTATATCAAGTAGTGAGTACTCATTATTTTTTCTTGCCCAGTATTCCTCTTTGGGAGGACAGTTCCTCATCTACTGTATGGAATTGGAATTGCACAGGAAGTGTTTTACTTTTTTAAGACAAAGGGATGGGTTCAGAGTACAATCTTGGTCAAACCTTAAGGAATATGGATCTTAAGCAGAGCAAAGGAAGGACGGTAAATTCTCTCGGGGCCCCAGAGATACCTGTTCCTGTGTTTCTCAAGGCCTAGATATTCTGCTTTTCCATGGAATCTGTGTGACATGCCACTATCTTATTTTTTCCTTTTTGTTTACATTAATCAGAAAAAAAGATGCCTAATTAAATTACTTCATAACGATATTATACTTACCAGTTACAGTTGCATAAAACATGAAGAAAAAGTTAAATGCTATAATTCTTCTGTGTTTTAATTATAAACAAATAATTTATGGACACTATTTTGTGATCACATGTCATATGACAATAACACTGTCAACTACAGTTTTAAAACATCTTCTGTGGAGGTAAGTTCCATTATTTATGTACTTTCATAAAACTACGAAAGAGCACAGTAGAAAAAATATTCCAGGTAAAGTATTATTCATTGCTCATGTTTACAAATAATCAAAGATATCTTCTTTCATTTTTTGCTTTAATTGTTAGGTTGGGGCTAGCTGATGGTTAACTAGTTAGTGGTTAAGATGATCCCACATGGCTGACTGAGTAGTTTGAGTCTCAGACCTATGGCTTGAAAAACAAGCTGGGTACATGTGTGTATGCACATAAGGGGAAGGGATTGTGGCCGTCCCCCCTTGATGGTGCTTTCTCATTTTCCCCTCTCCTCTCTTCTCTCCAGGAAGTGCACACACCCTCTGGAAATTTTTTTTTAAATAATAACAATTGTCAGGATGTGTAAAAATGTATACCCTCACACAGGCCTTGCCTGCTCCCACATGGCCTGCCAAGGTTTGAACTCTGACTCTGGTGACTTAAAAAATGTATTTGTTGACAATAACACGTATTTTTTAAATGATAACAATTGTCAGGATGTGTAAAAATGTATACCCTCACACAGGCCTTGCCTGCTCCCACATGGCCTGCCAAGGTTTGAACTCTGACTCTGGTGACTTAAAAAATGTATTTGTTGACAATAACACGTATGTTGATGTGCTTGATTGAACCAATATACAGTGTATTCTGGATGGGAAACCTCATTTTGTATGCTGTAATGCTGTATAGTGAATGAATATAAATAAATAAATTTAAATTAAAAAAAAAATTGTGCTAATAATAGGAATGTGTGCCCAAAACTCTGACAGGAGACGGAAATACAGAAGGCACTGTGGCATTTGCCACATTCCATTATGGAGTGCTTTCTCCCTCCCCCATCTTTCTCTCTCTCTCTTTGGTAAGTTCACACTAACTCTGGCAATTAATTAGTCTCCTCCTCCACTGCCCAAAAAAATGGAGAATGAGAATAATTACTCATCTCCTGCACATCTTACACTCAATTTAAATTTTTATTTACTTTTGTTTTTACTTATAACCGCTCAAAAGTTAACTAAATGATAACATCTTTTTCTTCATTAACAAATAATCATATATGTAACATAAAAGAAGCAAAGCAAAATGAGGCCTATTTTAGACCACATTTGTTTAATTAAATAGCTTTAGAAATTTTTTATTTTAAAAATATCTTAGTATGTACTATAAAATTCAAAATCCTATAAAAGATCAGAACATTCTTTGCCTTTTGAGTAGATAAGTTCATTAGAAACACAATGAAACAATCGTATATAACTTTAACGTGCAATGCACTTTAATTTACTAAGTATTTTCAAGTTTGTTATTTCATTTAAGACTTATGGCTGTGTGAAAGACTTAGAGATTTGTATCCCCATCTTAAAGATAAGGAAACAGGCTAAATGAGGGTAAGCGACTGACCCAAGGTCTTGAAGGTTATCGTGCAGTGACACCAAGACTCACATGCAGTTATTCTACCTCCTGGGCTATGGGTGTTTCTACTCCATCGCACTACTAAGTACAGTCAAGTTTTATTTTCCTAGAGTAGTATTACCTTCCGTGAGATGGAAGCAACCCAAGAACACGGCTACGACCCAGACCTGGACTGTGTGCAGAAGTTAGAAGTTACTGGTGCTTTCAACCTTACTATTAGGAACTTTAAAAAGGTGTCTTTCACTTTGCAGTATTGATTATTCTAACATTGCATATCCCATTTCAATGCCTGCAGGTATAGAACCTCCAAGAGCCAAGTGGCCTTACAGGTCCTGTGCCCTTTTCCACACCAGGCACTAACCAGCAAAACTAGAAGAAACCAGGACCTGAGTTTAGGATGTCAAAATCTAATTTAATGCAAGAACCAAATATTAAACAAATATTAAATAAGACCAAACCAAATATTAAATAAGACCTATGTCTCCACTCTCTCACTTTTCATAAAACTTCTAGAAAGAGATATTGTGTCAGTCTGGGATCCCAGAGAAGACAAACAGGATTAAGTATACAGGATTTAGTCAGAGGGAAATGTCTGTGCAAAAAAAAAAAAAATATTGGGGAGGGACCAACAGATGGCAAAATGGTTATGTCGCTGGACTCCCAGATCATCCACGTGGTTCAAGTCCTAAACCCAGTGTCTTAAAACTCATGCTGGGTGCATGTGCATGCATGCCCAAGATTCCAAGAAGAGAATGGAGGAGAAGGGACTGTGGTGTGGCCATCCCCACTGGGGGGTAATTTCTCACTTTCTGTCTCTCTGGCGAGCACACATAACCTATAACTAAAATCTCTGTTAAAAAAAGAAAAAGAGGGACCAGCAGTTAGCGTAATGGCTATGTCACTGGATTCCCATGTAGTCGACCGTGGTTCGAGTCCCAGACCCGGTGGCTTACACGCCAGGCTCGTGTGCATGCATGCCCAAGATCCCGAGAGGAGCATGGAGGAGAAGGGATTGTAGCATGGTCGTCCCCCCTGGGGGGTGATTTCCTGCTTTCTGTCTCTCTGTCTCTCTCTGTCTGGCTGGTGAGCACACGCGCCCTATAGCAAAAACCTCTCCAAAAAAATAAATAAATAAAAATAAATAAATAAAAAGAAAAAAGAAAAAGAAATGAGGAGCTGGGAAAGGCTGGAAGAGCTGTCAGATGCATCCAAATCAGGACATTCTCTCCTAATCTTGGGTTAGAAAGTAATACGCTGGGTTAGAAAGTTAGAGAGGGAGAGAAAGTGGAATGGAAGGAAGCTTTTTAGACTGCTGCTTGACCTAAGGAAGATTGGGCAAAGTGAGGGGAAGTCCTGAAGCCTTATTCTGGGGACTGGGATAAGCCTTATTCCAGGATAACCTGCCTTCCAGGACTGGGTTAACTTCAGTATGGCTGGGGCACTCAGTCATTGGTGAGAGCAGCCAATGAGAAGTGTGGCCTGGGTTCAAAACACAGATGGATTTCAGAGCACAGCAGCTAGAGCCCCATTTCCACAGTTGCAGAAGACAGTATGAAGAGCCAGTGTTGGGGAGAATTTTTGCTGAACCCTTTAAAATGTTAAAGGAAGGTCCTGTTTTTACAGAAATATATTTGTCATTTTATTTTTAAATATTAATCCCATGTAATTTAGGAACAACATCAACACAGTATTACTATAAATAGAATATCAAGAAGAACATTCATTCTGAATTACAACGTTTAGGAAATGGATAATTCTACATCATTAAATTAAAATTAGTCAGTAGTTTTATTCAACACCAGGTGGAGCTCTTCTGCTTTTTAAAACAGTGAAAGAGAGTAATTTTTTTCTTAATTTAATACAGGTTTAGGCTGATTGGTTCCTAGCTCCTAAATCATCATTCACAGTCAATGAGCACCACATCTATCACCATCAGAAACCTCATATTATTTCCAAATACCATGGACTGGATCAAACTGCAATGTTAATATAAAGCCACAAAGACTAAAAATATGACTAAATCTCTAAAAATACAGTTCTAAATAAACCACTTTAATCATATACATTTTTCCAAAGAATTTAAATCTCATATTCAATTATATTAATTTATTTTTAAGAACCCCACGTGGCTCTCCCCAGAGGGAGAAATCACCCCCCAGGGGGAATGGCCATGCTGCAATCCCTTCTCCCCCCATTCTCCTCTCAGGATCTTGGGCACGCACGCACACGCGCCCAGCGTGAGTTTAAGCCTCCGGGTCCGGGACTCAAACCATGATCAACTACATGGCAGTCCAGCGAGATAGCCATTACGCTAACTGCTGGTCCCCGATGATTACAATTTTTCAAGTTAGGTAAAATTTGTTTTTTAATCCAACAGAAATTAGAAAATGAGATTATTCTTTGTTATCAATCACCAATGTGAAAATGTAAAATATCCTTTATAACTTTGGGAAAAAAAGATATGTTGTCATGGAGGACAACATAATTATAAGAATCTCCTTCTCCAAAGTTGCCTAAATACATTACAAACATACTAATTAATTCTCCTGAGCCTTTAAAAAAAGTTTACAGTACATTAATTAATCCTCATGGTGTACCTACAAATCAGGTTTGTGGCACATAGAAAACCTTCCCTGTGAACAATGTGATTATGATCATTTTATAAGTCAGTGATAACATACGGAGTCAAGACTTCTGAGATTTCTGTGCAATTAAACAAAACCTGACTGTGATCTAGAAAAATTCAAATCCATTTTCTATTAATACATAAGTTATTAGTCATTATTTGTCTATACATAGACAGATCTCAAAATCTAGACCTATTTTCTTAATTTTTTTTTTTTTTT